>NC_058088.1:177659946-177912073 GCF_014858855.1 Bufo gargarizans | reverse complement strand
CCTTGTCGTGAGTTAATTCAGATAATTCATGTAGCTGCTTCAATATCTATAAACACAAGGAATACCCTTTAAAGGGGTTGTCGCAAGATTTTAACTTATCAACAGTATAGGTGATAATTATGTGGTCAGTGGGGGGTCTGACTGCTGGGACCCCCATGATCTTGAAAGCGAGGGTCGTGTACTCCCCATACGAATGTATTGTGGGGGTTGAGCATGCTCGCAGCCCTGCCCTTTATCTGTATGGTGCTGCGGAAGAGGAGCTCAGTACAACATCTGCCAGTAAATGAAGCAGCTTAACCGCAGCTCCATTCATAAAGGGCTGTGATGGCTAACCTCCGGCACTCAAGCTGTGTGTGAAACTATGACTCCCAGCATGCTCCATTTATTTCTATGGCGTTCTGAGAGCAGCTAAGCAAGTGTGCATCTTGGGAGTCGTAGTTTTAACACAGCTGGTGTGCCGGAGGTTCGCCGTCGCAGATATAGGGAAAGGCGACTGGACCCCCACTCTCTTGTGATCAGTCTCAGAAGTGCATAGGTGATAAGTTGGTGAAAAATCTTTTACGTAATATTCCTATTTTAATCAGAATTTCCCCAAAATGACTAAATCAGGTATCCTCTGACCACATCATCAATAAGCAATTTTAATTGTTGCTGCCTGGGTCTCATCTATGTTAATGTTTTCCCCCATCACTTTCAGGAGAAAGAAGGACTCTGTGGAAAGTCATCCCACCTGGGTGGATGACACCAGGATCGATGCTGTAGCTATTGTGGAGAAGATCATGCAGAGCCAGGACTTCACCGACGTCAGCAACAATGAAGGTAACGGAGAGGAATGTGTCCAGGGAGCGGGGACTTCTGATATACAAGTGTGCACTAGTCCATGAGCTCCGGGAATGTTACAGACAATGTTGGCTCCCACTTCCACCATGTAATTCCTCCTACACTAACATCCGAACCATTCTCCCCTCCATTGTCAGATGCCTATGTGACCAGGTGCATATGAAGGAAAGGTCTTCTTGAGAATATAGATCATTAAATTTTTTGCAATTAAACCAACACTTTTTTTTTTTTGTGGGGGGGGGGGGGGATATTCCAACCACTGCACTGCCTGCCCTGCCCTCAGTATATATTATACACTCCCACAGTGCCCCCAGTATAAATAATAGCCACCATATTTCCCCAGTATCTATAATGCCCCCGTAGTTCCCCCATTATCTATAATGCCCTCTATAGTGGCACCAGTTATATTAGACCCCCCACAGTGCCTCTCTATATAAAATGCCCTCCAATAGTACCCTCTAGTATAAATATACCCCCCCAATAGTAACCCCCAGTATAAATAATACCCCCCAATAGTACCCTCCAGTATAAACATAGCCCCCAAATAGTACCCTCCAGTATAAACATAGCCCACTCGATAATACCCTCCAGTATAAATATTGCCCCTATAGTGCCCTCTATTCTGCTCAGTCCGAAAATTTTAAAAAATAAATCCACTTGAACATGAGGGAACACTTAGATTGTGAGCCCCATTGGGGACAGCTTGATGCTATTCTCTGTAAAGCGCTGTGGAATATGTAAGCGCTCAATAAAAATCTGCACTGGGGGGGGGAGCTTCCTTTCCTCCAGTGCAGAATCAGTGTTCCCTCACGTTCAAGTGGATGAAATTATTCTTTTTTTTAACCCCTGAAAGTCACTTTTACCTGTTTTTAACAGCTATTAGATGGGTGTGTAAACATCCATTAAAAACAGGCTAAATTATTTCAGTGGGGTCCGTCTGGCAGTGAAAATTACCAAATATAGGACATGTCCTATTTTTTGACTGCCGCTATTCACTGGCCGCTAAAAAAAAACCGGCCATGCGGAAAGCCCCATAGACTATTGGTTCTGAAAACGGCTATGTGACGGTCATTACAAAAACGTCTGTCAGCGTTTTTCCCATTCGTGTGATTGTAGCCTTAATAGTGAATGTGTACTTACGTGTAAGATGAAACGTGGCCCTGACTTTCCCTTCAGGGAAAATCTTGCGTTAAGTTTTCTCCACACCCTTTACATTCCCCAGGCCGTGCAGAGACATTTTCCAGCTCACATACGTAGAAATACATCTTTCTCTTAATCCGCCATTCATTTTGTACTGTAGTAGGCGTCACGCCGGCTAACGCTCTGTTATCTGTCTATTTGCAGACAGTCACCTGAGGCTGTTTGTCAGCAGAGATGGCTCCACTACTCTCAGCGGGATACAGATGGCGAACAGGTATCTAAATTATGTCTCCTGTGTATGGAAAGTTCTAATACGTGGCAAATGTTCTATTTCTTAACTCCAAGATATTTTTACTGACGACCTCTCCTCTGAATAGGTCATCAGTGTCTGATCGGCAGGGGTCCGACATCCGGGACTCCCACCAGTCAGCTGTTTGGACTTGCGGCCTTCTCTAGCTTTTCCTAGGCCATGTGGTGTCACGTTCATCAGCCACATGGCCTAGTTGCAGCTCAGCCCCATTGAAGTTAATGGGCCTGAGCGCTGCGATATGAAGCACTGGCCACTATATGACAGATGTCGCTGTGCTTAGTAAGCTGAGAGAATACCGTGGCGATACTGTGAGCGCCGATGCCTTCTCAAACAGCCGATCAGCGGGGGTCCCATGTGTGTGTCCCGTAAGGGGATAGACACAGGATCTGAACAGATCATATGTGTTTGGCTCCTGGCCTAAAATAGCTGGCCAGACACAACTGATGTGTGTGAAGCGGACCTAACTGATGCAGCCCTTTAAACCCATCAGTTTTGCAGGATCTGCCCCGTGTAGTGTTCATACAAGTCTGGAAATTCTGGATGATTACATCTACCAAGCCTCTCCCTATAGATGGCATGACATAATCCTCTTTCTCTCTCTCCTTTCAGAGTCTCTGCGGGAGTGTTTGAGCCTGTGGTCATTGAAATCCACTAAATGCACATGAAGCTGAGGATCCGGTCCGGAGTCCCAGGCTACGAGCCAAACGCACCTTTCCAGGCCGCAAGGCTGAGACCTTTCCCACGTGTGGGGAGGACAAGAAACCTAGCGAAGGTCTGGAAGCCCTGAACAGCCCCTCTCCTGGTTCCCTCTGTTCTTGAGTCATCCTGGCACTTGTCGTGTGCACATCTCCAGCACGTTTGAGCTCTCCAGCATGTGACAGTGTTTTTGTCTGCTTCTAATCACTCTGGCGAGGACACCCCAGGCTCTCGGCATTCCCAGTCCTGCTCTGTGATGGTGGAGAGGAGACAAAGCACCGTTCTTACTCTGTGACAACTGCAGCCATTCTTCTTCTTTTTTTTTTTTTTTTTCTTGCATGTTCCTTGAAACGACTGTGTAATGTCTGCGTAGACCTTGTCAGTGATGTACGGGTCAGCAGTTTAGAAGAGCTACATCTGCGTTGTGAGGTTGCAGTCCCTGGAAATTGTCCTGTGAAATCAAAGCTAAGAAAAATGCATAAGGGGACCTGTCACTAGGTTTGGGGCCACTAAACCACCAGCATGTCATCATGCAGCTGGCATATAGCTTTCTAAACATGCCCCTGTCCCAACTAGACATTTTAGCATTAGGCAGTAAACGAACATATTAATTAGCGTTGGCGCATGTGCAGACGAAGCCGAGGACAGTATAACTTGCTTCACTGCGCATGGAAGGAGTATTGTTCTTGGCCTTATCTGTGCAATGTGCATGCATCCAGTACCAATGGACTTACAGTATCTCCCAGACTCATCCCAGATAAGGCGACATTCACACAACCGTATGTGTTTTGCAGTCCGCAAATTGCGGATCCCCAAAACACGGATACCGGCCGCGTGCATTCCGCATTTTGCAGAACACGCATGGCCGACCCTATGATAGAAATGCCTATTCTTGTCTGCGATTGCGGACAAGAATAGAACCTGCTCTATCTTTCTTGCGGGGCCACTGAACAGAACTACAGATGTGGACAGCGACGTCTTTTGCGGCCTATGGTCTGCCCCCCTTATGCAAAATTAGCGTCCTAATTTGGAAGTTCTTTTACTACCTTATGCTCAAACGTCCAGTTTTGACAGGCGAAGTCTCAGCTGCATAACAACACACTTGTGGTTTAGTGGCGCAAAACCTAGTGACGGGTTCCCCTTTAAAGGGAACCTGGCGCCAGAAGCAGCTCCCCTTAAGTTTACATTATACAGCGGTGGTCAGCAACCTCCGGCACTCCAGCTGTTGTGAAACTACATTTCCCATCATGCACACTTGCTTGGCCGTTCTCTGAACTCCCATAAAAATGAATAGGAGCATGCTGGGAGTTGTAGTTTCACAACAGCTGGAGTGTCGGAGGTGAGGTTGCTGACCCCTGCTTGTACAGTATATGATGTCCCACAATACAATACTAAACTGCACCCTGAATCTATAAGGTATGTTCACAGCAGCCGAAACCACATCCGACGGGTATATGCCGTGGAATCCACAGCAGAAAGCCAAGCAGGGCCCTTGGATTTCTGCCGTGGGTTTGCAGTTTGTCATCCGGTGTATCTGTATCTGACAGCTTATGAGCCCCATTGAATGGGACGAATCCACATACGACTTAACTGGCTGAGGTGCAGATTAAAAAAAATATATCTGCGGACATGTGAACGGCAACATGGATTCCCAATAGGATGCGTATTTGACGTGGTTTTCCTTTCAGCTCAGAATACTGGCTGAAATCTGCATGACATGTGCGCCATGTGAACGTACCTTCATGCAGTGGTGACGTCTCCTGTGACCTCTGTCGGCTCTGGAGTGTTCTGGCAGGTTCCCCTTTAATAAGATGGTTTTCCTGTCCCGGCATGTACTAAATCCCATAATGACCAGTCGGGTAGGACTTAAAGTGGCTAAGTCCTAAAACCCCATAGATGCCATGAAGCGTATGAGTAATAACCTAAAAATCCCGGACTTCAACCTCACAGGCAGATGTAATTAACCCCTTCCTTTCTTACTATGATGGTACCAAGCTATGTGATTTCCTCCCGGGGGGGTTATTGTCCCCTCTCAGTAGAAAGGCGCCAGTACAGAATGGGAGTGAAGTCCCTACACTAGGTCATATAAAACAGCTGGACTGTTATCAGGGCACCCTCAGGAAGGGGCCACGCAATGCAGCTGGACTGCAGACACCCTCCGGCAGGGGTCATGCAACACAGCTGGTCTGTAATTTAACCCTTAAGGACTCCTCGGGTAGGAGTCGCGGAACCCAGCCGAGCTGCGGATCTACTTGAGGACGTACGTGGAAGCAGCAGGGCTGTAAACGATACCGTAGGGAACCACTTTCGGGAAGGCACAGCTGGATGGTGAATCCCAGGAGTGGACCTCGAAAAAGTTACCGTGAGGGACCACTGTATTCTGTACTGAAGCCTTTCTTCTATACATTCCAAGAAACGAGGAACCCAAGCAAGAGCCAGTTGTCAGCGGGGGTCGGCTGCGCGGGCCGCAGCTCCTGGCAGATTGCCGCTCGCCTGTACCCACTGTCGCATGGTGTAGACTGCACAATGATATCCTGAGCCAGCAGGCTGGTGTTTTCATTTCATTCCTGTAGCTAATCAACATTTTCAATGTGAAATTTTCTCCTGTGGAGTCATCTGGTGCTCAGGGCGGTGTTTTTTCTTTTCTTTTTTTTTTTTTTTTTTTTTTTCATGCATTTTTCATGTTTTTATTATTTTTATTCCGTCTGAACATCTGTATGCCAAGGGAGCGTTGCGGGACTCCCTAAGGGACACGTTTTTTCGAATACCAGACTCTCCTTCGGAAACCGGTCACCTGTTCTTACTTTTTCCCGTCGTGACGTTTAACGTAGTCGATATGTACGTACCGCGGAACCGGCGCCTGCGCTGCTATACCGCCGTTCTGCACAAGCGACCACTGATGTTTGGGGCACTTTAAATGATTGTTTGGGGCATGGTGCAGGGAATATAAATGTCTGTGTTAATAACCTTTTTTTTTTTTTCTTTCCCCGTCCGTCGGGGGTCATACAAATCTACAAAAAATTGTAGAATTTGCAGAAGCGTGCAACTTTTTTTTTTTTTTTCCTATACCATTTTACTTTATTCCTTAATTGAATCCTAAGCACTTGAGGGGTCAGGTGAGGGATTAGGGCCCGGATTTGTGAGTAATTGATCGTCAAATTCTCCTGTGGTAAAAAATAGTGTAATTATTAGGGTGTGGGGATTCCTAGTGACAGGGGTTAGGCCGCCTGTGGCTCGCCAACCGAGCTATAAATCTATTGATCTATAATTCCCAGCATGCTTTCGGGGAGAAACGCTTCAAAAATCGATGTGCCAAAGTTATACTTCTGATTTGAATATGGTCTGAGCCGCAGGCGCCCAAATGTCAAGAGGTCCCGGCGCCTACTCACAGTGGAGGTAAACGAGCCCATGTCGAATCATAGAACATAGGGTTTCCCCCCCCCCCCCCCACAAAACTGCTCCCTCCACTTGGGTCCAGGTTGAGGCACCTCACTAGAAGATTATTGTGGCTTTCTAAGACATGTAATTGGTCTCAGGACTTCCCAACAGGAAGACGGTTTTGGGGTAAAGCCAACATTTGCGCTGTAATTTGCACTTTTTTTTTGAGCTATTCTGTACCAAAAAAAAATTTGTCCGAAGGGTAGTTTATCGGAGGACAAGACTCCATGCAAGATTTGCATTTGTAGAAGGAGACGTTTCTAATGAAAAGCATTGTCCGGAGCAGCGGTCAACTTGTGACTCTCCAGCCGTTGCAAAACTACAACTTCCATCGGCTGTTTGGGCATGCTGGGAGTTGGAGATTCACAGCATCTAAAGAAACCTGCTCCAGAGGACCTACACCAGCCATCAGCAACCTCCAGCTGCTGCAAAGCTACAACTCCATGCATGCACACTTGCTTGGCTGTTCTTTATAGTCCCATAGAAGTGAATGCGGCATGCTGGGAGTTGTAGTTTCACAACAGCCGGAGTGCCAGAGGTTGCTGACCCCTGACCTACACTCTGGTGATAGGCCCTTAGATTACAAGTATCTGTGGTCCGGAATATCACATTTTCCTATAACCAGGTCTAGGGTGGCTATCCATTCTGTAGATCCTGTTGATCAACAGCGCCACTAGTTAAACTGGTCACAAAGAGTACTGCACTTAAAATGGAGTTAAAATTATTATTTTTTAAGAAAAATTATCACAATACATGAAACTTTGTATTTTTGGAGCATAAGCTACTTTTTTTGAAATATAAATACCTAAAAAATGTAATGTTACATAAGGCACTTTCTAGATCAGTGGTCTCCAACCTGTGGTTCTCTAGCAGTTGAGAAGCCACAACTCCCAGCATGCTGGGAATTATCGTTTCGTCACAGGTTGGACAACCATTGATGTAGATAATAGAACTCGTGGGAATGTTGGCTTACCCTAAACCGCACCTGGATGGTACTTCTAGATTATATAACCACTATTTTTCTTATTATTATTATTTTTGAATATTGAGAAATTCCACTACAATTTTGTTTTGTACTCAGATAATAAAGTTATATGCAGAGATATATAATAAAAAGTCTAAAGCTATTTTTGCTAAGAGAAGGTCCAAGGGTGCACATAAATTAGTCTATTGGCCTTGGTGAAGAGCCTATAGTTTTCATAGAACAGAAATTTCAAAGAATATTTTTTTCATTTCCCAGAATTTGAGATGAAGCTCGGCACATTTCATTGTTTTTACATCTCGCCTCTTGTTTTACGTTGTAATTGCTCTTCTGAATCCCTTCTGTAAATCCTGTGATCAGTGGCATTCGGGAGAGAATTGGGTAAAATAAAGTTCTGTTTGGTTAACGCATTTCTAATGTGACTGTTACTTTATTACATTTTTTATATTTTTTATGTTTTTAGAGGAGTCAACCTGTTATAAAGATTAAATTAAAGGGGGTTTCTGGCATTTAGATATTGATCACATATCCATGGGTTATCAATACCAAATTGGTGAAGGTCCAATACCTGGTGCTGCCACCAATCACCTGTATTGGACGGCTGCTTGCACTGGAAACCACTGTATAAAGTGGATGGAGCTAGAAGCATAAGGTTCCATTCACTGTATAGTTTCCGGTACCACAGGTTGCCCAAAACAGTTGATCAGTAGAGATACAAGGTGTCGGACCTCTACATATCTGATATTGATGACAGAGTGCAGGATCAGACTACACATTGTTTGTTTGTTGTCTGTAACCATGGAGACATCCATTCAAAATTAAAAATAACTCATGTAGATTTACATGTTGATTGTTGCTCAGTTTAGATTTGTGATGTATAGTTTAGGGTATGGCCCGATGGTGCTGCTGGGTGCATGCAGCCACGCCATGCCCACCCTCAGCAGCCAATGGGCGTATGATCTTGCGGTAAAATGGCACGGCCATTAGCTGCAACGGGTGTGGATTAGCCACATGCGCCCAGCCGCAACATTGGGGCTTTCCAGATGTTGCAAAACTACAACGAACATGCCATATGTCATAGCATGCTGGACTTGTAGTTCTGCACTACCGGAAGAACCATCTGTTGGAGACCTCTGGTATAAACCGTACTACTAGCTATAGAGCCACCGGTTAGAGACCTTTGGTATTAACCAGACATTAGTAGCTATGGATCCACCGGTTGGAGACCACTAGTATAAACCATACATTACTAGCTATAGAGCCACCTGTGGGAGACCACTGGTATAAACCATATATTACATGCTATAGAGCCACATGTTGGAGACCACTGGTATAAACCATACATTACTAGCTATAGAGCCACCTGTGGGAGACCACTGGTATAAACCATATATTACTAGCTATAGAGCCACATGTTGGAGACCACTGGTGTAAACCATACATTACTAGCTATAGAGCCACCTGTGGGAGACCACTGGTATAAACCATACATTACTAGCTATAGAGCCACCTGTGGGAGACCACTGGTATAAACCATATATTACTAGCTATAGAGCCACATGTTGGAGACCACTGGTGTAAACCATACATTACTAGCTATAGAGCCACCTGTGGGAGACCACTGGTATAAACCATACATTACTAGCTATAGAGCCACCTGTTAGAGACCTTTGGTATTAACCAGACATTACTAGCTATAGAGCTACCTGTGGGAGACCACTGGTATAAACCATACATTACTAGCTATAGAGCCACCGGTTAGAGACCTTTGGTATTAACCAGACATTACTAGCTATAGAGCTACCTGTTGGAGACCACTGGTATAAACCATACATTACTAGCTATAGAGCCACCTGTGGGAGACCCCTGGTATAAACCATATATTACTAGCTATAGAGCTACCTGTTGGAGACCACTGGTATAAACCATACATTACTAGCTATAGAGCCACCGGTTAGAGACCTTTGGTATTAACCAGACATTACTAGCTATAGAGCCACCTGTGGGAGACCACTGGTATAAACCATATATTACTAGCTATAGAGCCACATGTTGGAGACCACTGGTATAAACCATACATTACTAGCTATAGAGCCACCTGTGGGAGACCACTGGTATAAACCATATATTACGTGCTATAGAGCCACATGTTGGAGACCACTGGTATAAACCATACATTACTAGCTATAGAGCCACCTGTGGGAGACCACTGGTATAAACCATATATTACGTGCTATCGAGCCACATGTTGGAGACCACTGGTATAAACCATACATTACTAGCTATAGAGCCACCAGTGGGAGACCACTGGTATAAACCATATATTACTAGCTATAGAGCCACATGTTGGAGACCACTGGTATAAACCATACATTACTAGCTATAGAGCCACCTGTGGGAGACCACTGGTATAAACCATATATTACTAGCTATAGAGCCACATGTTGGAGACCACTGGTATAAACCATACATTACTAGCTATAGAGCCACCTGTGGGAGACCACTGGTATAAACCATACATTACTAGCTATAGAGCCACCGGTTAGAGACCTTTGGTATTAACCAGACATTACTAGCTATAGAGCTACCTGTTGGAGACCACTGGTATAAACCATACATTACTAGCTATAGAGCCACCTGTGGGAGACCCCTGGTATAAACCATATATTACTAGCTATAGAGCCACCTGTTGGAGACCACTGGTATAAACTATACATTACTAGCTATAGAGCCACTGGTGTAAACCATACATTACTAGCTATAGAGTCACCGGTTGGAGGCAGCTGATTTATATTAGGAACATGCCTCATTATATGTGATCATCTTTAAATCCCATTTATTCTTCCTCCTCCAGAGCGGCACCCTCTGTGCAAACCTGCCATGTTTGTTGTGCTAATATTGTATTCTGGGCTGTTCTGTACTACCTGCCCTTTGGATTTCTTAATGTTGTTAGCAACTGGGCAGCGATAACATATCACACGCCCAACCCATAGGAGAACATGTACAACGTGATCTTGAATAGCTCCCAGCAGTACAATGCCTCCCTCCCAGTGTCAGGTAATGTATACTGTATACAGGTCCCGGAGGCAAGAACCTGCACCGTGTATGACCACAACAGTAGTGCCGCTGCAATTACTCCTCCGGTTTAGGGATAATTATTGTTAAAGTATGAATTTGTCATTATCGATATGTAAATTAACACCTGGGTGGTTCGAGGGGAAGTCAATAGCCATGTAATTATTCACTGGCCATGTCTAGGTCAAATAATACCTGGGGCCATATTAGAGGAAGTCCAAGAGGGTCAAAGAATCAGACACACTTCCTTTTATTTCATTACCATTGCACTCGCTGTTTGTAGACCAGTCAGGTGGTAATTTCCTGTTTTGAGATTAGAGAAAGGGATCTGCTTTATTCCAGAAACAGCGCCCCTTTGATCATTAGGCTGTGTCTGGTATTGCAGCTGCCATGTACAACTTTCTTCTGCGCTTGTCATTTGGAATCTAGTCTATACGTTGAAATAGTCTATGGAGTCGTCTTCATGACAATTGTCTGTCAAGATGGTTTCCCGATTTTTCCTGAAACAGCAGCAGATCCCGCACCAGATACGAGGTTCAGGGGTGACAGAACTTCCTTCTGTTGTCTGCATGGAGCGCAGGGAAGAAGCACCTACGGAAAGTAAACACCTCAGTCATTTTGTAGAAAATACCCTATACCCGCTGTATGTCAACCTACAGGATCAGGCACGATTAACCGAGGAGGTGACCACTATCAGAAGCCAAAATAAACAGCCTCTCTAAAGGTGGCTCCTATTCTGGTGCACTTGAGCCATTATCTCAATGACCCCTATGTAATACTACAGAGCGTATCCTGACGAAGGCCTCTCACCCAGTTAAGCCAGTTCTCTCTGAGGGGCATACACAACAAAACAGCTGTGTGCAGATGAAGTGCTGGCTTAGCTATAATCCTGTCTGCAGATGAGATGCTGACTTAGTTACAATATTAAAATATGCCTCAAGGTCTGTTTAAAAAGGTCGAGCATAGACGTAGGATAAATGACCTACATCTGGTGGTATATCTCTCTCCATATCACAACCCAAGGGATGTGTCCTTTCTGCTGTAGCTCTATCACAGTTTAGGAGATATATCCTTTCTGCTGCAGCTCTTTCCCTGTAACTGCTACAGCTTCTAATAGAAGACATGGCTGCTGGCAGTTGAATATTTAAACTGAGCGTGTATAACCACCTCAGTGAGTTAGACAAGAAATAAGGAAAAGAACAAACAGCAGGTGGCGCCATACAGATACATTGTCTTGGATAACTCAGTGGCTAGACTAAATTTTTAATTACATGTAATTACAAAAGCATTCAGATCCAGGTGCTGGTTTCAAAAACGTAGAATGTATTTCATGGCACAAACCCTCAAAAAATGGTTCCGGAACTAGAAAAAAGGCCTACCTGAAGGTAAAATATCCCTTTGTATGCAAGTTTAGGTCAGTCGTAGACATGCGGCTTGGTAGCTGGGAGGCCATCCACATTCCCTGCTGGGTCAGGCCACATTTCATGGTCTGTATTAGGGCGCCTTCACACGTGCCCCATGGCATTTGGGCATCCTCCGGCTATACCCTTGAGAACAACTACCATCACCTCATCGTCACCTCCCACTCTGATCCTACTGTGCCACAGGGTATCCTAGAACAGTAGGCTCCTTGAAGTCATCTTACGTCACCGTTACTTTCCACCACGTTACCTCTCATCTTCATCATTACTGCCAGCCGAGCGATAAT
This sequence comes from Bufo gargarizans, assembly GCF_014858855.1. Lineage (NCBI taxonomy): Eukaryota > Metazoa > Chordata > Amphibia > Anura > Bufonidae > Bufo > Bufo gargarizans. The sequence continues at coordinate 177,899,884 of NC_058088.1, read as the reverse complement.
ACTGTATACTCACCAAACAGGAAGTACGCCGTTAGTGACCCCGCAAACATGATGAGGATGATGTTCCCTGGGCCCACGTCTTCAGCCTGGCAGCTGCTGGGACAGGCACATGGACTCTGCACAGAGATCTCTAGGACCTCAGTAATGTCCTCCACCAGGGGGAAGCTGATCGAAGAGACCGGGCTGCAGTTAAAGTGAACGACTGCTCTCAATGGACTCTCCTGTGAAGCTGAGGGGAAGAATTATTACACGTTACACCTCAATAATTATGGTTCTGCTATTTACCAATGGTCGACTAATCTTTCTCTCATATAATAGTACAATATACGACAAAATGTGTATAAGGCAGTGGAGTGGAGAAGTACAGCCTAAACAGAAACAATGTTGCAATTTCTGTCTGTCATAGACTTGTATAGAGTTTCAATGCAAGTCTATGGGAATGACTAAACCGTTTGGCCAGATATAAATAAGTCTTCAGACATAAACAAAAAAGTTAAACCAGGCAGTCAAAATGTTTTTTCCCTCGAAAACTTTACATAGTCCCTTATTCCCACATTCCTATACCAGTTTGCATATGGAAGACGTCCAACAAGTCATGGCCCGAACAGGTTAGATATTGCCTCCTCTGATCCTATCGTTTTCCAGACAAGCAGCGTCAGATGTGTCCTGCACCCATCAAGTAAATACGACTTCAGTGGTATAATGCTGGGGACGTTGTGTATATAGTCACCCCCTATATCTATATGGCAAAAGAACAGTATAAAAGTCCAAATACACATCTTTCTAACCGTGCATTGATATAATTAGGTCTCCATCCTGTAACAATATCCAGGCTCTCAGGGTATGCTGGCAGTTGTAGTGTTGCAATAGCTGGAGATGCACAGGTTGCTGTGTATAGATTTTATATATTGTGACGCCATTGATAGTATTGCACAGTATTGGGGGGCGAGGATGGTGGTATTTATTGGATATCTCATTCCCGGGCTAGTGACACAACACAACGCTACAATCCGTGTCTAGACTTTGTCATCTTCAGGTTATGAAGCTAAACTGGGCTAAGTAGCTATTAAAATGGAGAAAGCAGACTCGACCGTTAATACATTCTGGCATGCCAGGCCATTTCGTTGCCAGGTCTGTCGGTATGCCAGGCAGCAAGCCGCAGTAAAAAAGGGAAGAGACAGATAGCAGGACTTCACTGCTTTATTATTTATACTGCCGCATCAGGGAACATTGCTATAAATGGACTTTAGCTTTTTATATTGTTCTTCAAATGGGGCTTTTTCACAAAAAAAAAAGGGGGATTTAGATTGATTCATGTTTCCTGAGATTACTATTTATTTATGCAAAAGAAACAATTGGGTCTTCATTGTCTATAATTTCCATATGTGATGGTTGACCTTGAGGAATAATGTAAAGTTAAAGGGCATCTGTCAGCAGTTTTGTGCCTGTGAAACTGGCTGACCTGTTACATGTGCTCTTGGCAGCTAAAGGCATCTGTGTTGGTCCCATCTTCATATGTGTCCGCATTGCTGAGAAAAATGATGTTTTAATATATGCAAATGAGTCTGTAGGACAGGGGAATGCAACCTCCGGCACTCCAGTTGGTTGTGAAACTACAACTCCCAGCATGCATAATTGCTCTGCTCTTCTCAGAAATCCCATAGAAATGAATGGAGCATGCTAGGAATTGTAGGGTGACAACAGCTGGAGTGCTGAAGGCTGCTGACCCCTGCTGTTACACCTAGAGGCTCTGCCCTCTCTGCAACTGCCGCACCTTCTCCACTTTGACAGGTCCAGGCGTTATGATGTTTTCACTGCCTGGCCCTGTCAATCAAAGCGCAGAGGGAGCGGTGGTTGCAGAGAGAGCTGAGCCTCTAGGTGTAATGGCAACGCTCCCGTTGCTCCTAGGGGCTCACTTTGCATATATTAAAACCTCATTTTTCTCAGCAATGCGGGCACATATGAACATGGGCACCAACACAGATGCCTTCAGCTGCCAAGTGCACATGTAACAGGTCAGCCAGTGTCATAGGTACAAATCTTCATGACAGATGCTCTTAAAAAGGGTACAAGATTGATGATCTATCCTCAGGTTATCAATATCTGATTGGTGGGGGTCCGACTCCCGGCATCCGAGCTGATCAGCTTGTGGTCAGGTGAGTGCTGTGTGGCTTCCTGCTTAGTCAGTGACGTCATGTCCATCGGTCACATCACCTTTGTGCAGCTCAGTCCCATTCAAATGAACAGGATTCATCTGCAATACCAAGCACCACCACTATACAATATACAGAACATGTCAGAGTGCTGCTGCCCCTTTAAACAGCTGATAAGCATCAGTGCATGGAGTCGGACTCCCACTGATCAGCTACTGATGTCGTATCCTTAGGACAGGTCATCCCCAGGGGTGGAGCGGAGAAGCACAGCCTAAACAGAAACAATGTTGCAATTTCAGTCTGTTATAGACTTGTATAGAGTTGCAATACAAGTCTATGGGAATGACTAAGCAGTTTTTCCAGACATAAAGTCTTCAGATGTAAACAACAGAGCTAAACCAGACAGTCAGAAGGTCAGTGTAACAGTTTTTTTCCTCCAAAACTTTTCATAGTCCTTTACAGTAACTGTGGAAGATTTCTAGGTTCTCAGTGCATATATAGAAAGTCCCAAAGTCTCTCAGTATTAGCTGGCTGTGTATTAACCCTTTCCACAGTGCAAATGAACAGAATATATTACCATAAACATATAAAATGCAGTTCATCAATATAAAACAGTATAAATGCAAACAGCATAAGGCTACATGCACACGAACGTTGTTTGTTTCCGTGTCCGTTCCGTTTTTTTTTGCGGATAGGATGCGGACCCATTCATTTGAATGGGTCCGCAAAAAATGCGGAGAGCACACCATGTGCTGTCCGCATCCATATGTCTGCTTCCGTAGCCCTGCAAAAAAAAGAGAACATGTCCTATTCTTGTCCGTTTTAAGCATTGATTACAATGGATTCGCAAAAAAAAAAAGGATGGCATACGGATGTCATCCTTTTTTTTTTTTTGCAGACCGCAAAACACATACGGTCATGTGCATGTAGCCTAAATCACATTGCAAGTTAACCCATCAAAGTGCACTAAGTAATGAGCTAAAAGCAATAGGGACAAAGTACTCCAAAGTACCCTTGCTCCAGGGTACTACGTAGACATTGTAGAACCCGTCCTTTACCGATGGGTGTTTTAAGACACTTCTAAGCTTTCATGGTCAAGAGGGCTGGGGCAGGAACGCATAAGCTGTGCAGTGTGTTAGTCCCAGCCACATCAAGCACCCCCCTCAGCACCAATGCTCATCTATCCTTCAGACGTTTCTGCCACAATATCCCTCTGTGTTCCCTGTAGGAATAATATGATAAGCTCCTTTAAATACCAGACAGGCGGGCATTACCTAAGAAATCCTCATAATCATGTCTTAATCTGCATTGTGGCATCAGAAGGAATTACAAGTCACAGATGATCCCTGGATCTCAATGTTCACTTTTTTTTTCAGCAGAACACGAAGCAAATCTTGTACCGTTTACCACCCTGTCGGGCTGGCAGGACATGTAACAAGTCAGGACTGATGAGTCGAATGCTTCATCAAGTCTGGAAACTCTTCGCCATGTAATTAGAATGAGAGCGGGCATGAGACATCAGCAGAGGAGGCAGCCACATAACGGGCAGCTGCATCCAACGCCTAGGAGTGTCATGATGTCTGCCTACACGAGCTGACTGGCCATAGCCTTAAAGGCTCATGCACACAGCAGTATAAGGGTCCATGCACACAGCAGTATAAGGGTCCATGCACACAGCAGTATAAGGGTACATGAACACAGCAGTATACGGTTACATGAACACAGCAGTATACGGGTACATGAACACAGCAGTATACGGGTACATGCACACAGCAGTATACGGGTCCATGCACACAGCAGTATAAGAGTACATGCACGCAGCAGTATAAGGGTCCATGCACACAGCAGTATACGGGTACATGAACACAGCAGTATACGGGTACATGAACACAGCAGTATACGGGTCCATGTACACAGCAGTATAAGGGTCCATGTACACAGCAGTATAAGGGTCCATGTACACAGCAGTATAAGGGTACATGAACACAGCAGTATAAGGGTACATGCACACAGCAGTATAAGGGTACATGAACACAGCAGTATAAGGGTCCATGCACACAGCAGTATAAGGGTACATGCACACAGCAGTATAAGGATACATGAACACAGCAGTATAAGGGTCCATGTACACAACAGTATAAGGGTACATGTACACAGCAGTATAAGGGTACATGAACACAGCAGTATAAGGGTCCATGCACACAGCAGTATAAGGGTACATGCACACAGCAGTATAAGGATACATGAACACAGCAGTATAAGGGTACATGTACACAGCAGTATAAGGGTCCATGTACACAACAGTATAAGGGTACATGTACACAGCAGTATAAGGGTCCATGTACACAGCAGTATGAATACATGCACACAGCAGTATAGGGGCACATGCACACAGTAGTATAAAGGTACATGCACACAGCAGTATAAGGATACATGAACACAGCAGTATAAGGGTCCATGTACACAACAGTATAAGGGTACATGTACACAGCAGTATAAGGGTCCATGTACACAACAGTATAAGGGTACATGTACACAGCAGTATAAGGGTCCATGTACACAGCAGTATAAGGGTCCATGTACACAGCAGTATAAGGGTCCATGTACACAGCAGTATAAGGGTCCATGTACACAGCAGTATGAATACATGCACACAGCAGTATAGGGGCACATGCACACAGCAGTATGAATACATGCACACAGCAGTATAGGGGCACATGCACACAGTAGTATAAAGGTACATGCACACAGCAGTATAAAGGTACATGCACACAGCAGTATAGGGGCACATGCACGCAGCAGTATAAAGGTACATGCATACATCAGTATAAGGGTCCGTGCACACAGCAGTATGAATACATGCACACAGCAGTATAAAGGTACATGCACACAGCAGTATAAAGGTACATGCACACAGCAGTGTAGTTTTATGTGCATTTTTCTAAGCAGTTTTAGATGCGTTTCCATACCAAATCTGCTCCACATGCGTTACTTGCAGAATTTGACGTGGATTTTGATGCAGACTGGCCCCACATCTCTTTGCATAGCAAAGGGTAGAATCTGCATACAACCAATTGACAAGCAGAAAATTTCTGCACCATGTACATGAGATTTCAGAAATCTCATCTATTTAGCTGATCCTGCATTACACTGTGGATTATCCGCACAAAAAAACTGCATGTACCATGTACCCTAACCCCTCAGTTATGTATGAACTTGGAGATGTGCTCCTGCAGATGTGCCTCGGCTGAGCATGCATGTGTTCTAAATAAAGCGAGGATAGGGAATAAAAAGGGGTCGGGACAACCCCATACACATCAGATAGTCTGCCGACCTTGCTGAAATTGGCAGGTTTGGTGGATATTAATCTAATGTTTCATCCAATCTTCTAGTGTCATTTATTTGCATCACTTTCACCTTCTTTATCTACTACTATGATGACCTCAAGCCTCCGGAAGTCACAAAGCACCCTTACTGTATCCACAACATGTGAGCTGCCTCCCTAATGATCCCTAGGATGAAAGCAGCGAACCAGCTACAAATCTGTATAGTCTGTGCCTGTGTCGCTGCTCGTCCCCATGCTTTACACTGCAGCTCTGCTTCTTCTTAATGAATGCTGTGTTAAAACTCAGTGCAAGTATACATCATTTCCATTACTGTAAGAATAGAGTGATTAATGACTACATGCAGCTAAACCACTAGAAACACATAATCAGGTAATCAATCTCCACATAGGAGTTCCCCTTTAAATATACACTTCATACAGTTCTGTATAAATCTCCGCATTTTGGGTCTTACACGACTTACCTCTGTATGTGACCGACAACATTTTGCTCTCGTTGCTGTAAATGAACTCATTGCCGTCATGCTTCCCGAATCCCGTGTACTGGGGGGCACTTCCTTTCGCCTCTAGATCTCTGCGTGGAAAAATCAAGAATCAAATTCTAAAAAATGTGTTCAAATATAAAAATAGAGACGAGTTCAGCTTAATCATTGTATGTTTAAGAGACAGACAACCTTAAGGTTTTTAAGATCTCTGCTTGCTGCTAATGAATGAAGCATTACTAGCTGAAAATCACCCTTGTAATATAGTATACAGTACTGGAATATTCACATGCGGCCGATTTGATGCGCAAATTTCACTGAAAATCAATGGGAATGGGTCATCAATATTTAAAGGGGTTATCCAACCCCTGAAATGCTCCCACATATACCCGGGCCCCTCACACACAATGTTGCTTCTGGAGCCCGCATGACCGCCGCTGCATCTCCCTGTCACGCGAATAAAAACATCCGCCATCAGGGGGGCAGCGAATGGCAGGTGGTGACAAGGAGCGCGGTAAGTACATTGTGTGTGAGGGGCCCTGGCATATGGGGGGGGGGGCATTTCAGGGGTCGGATAACCCCTTTAATTTCCCGGAAACCCCCTTTAAAAGGCCTCCAGACTGATACATTTTACCTGCACTGATACATTGTAGCAAACAATCAATCAATATAATGTATTGAGCTCACTAGTCATAACAATGTACAAAATATTAGTAATTGTAATAATTTTAGGGGGTTTATAGATGGTGTCGTTGGCTCTTCTAGTAATTAATTGTATGCAGAGACCATTGATGTATGGGGCCTATAGGATTCAGAGGAAAGTGGTTATATCAGTCATAGGCATATGCCAGTACAATGTATATACCATACATTCTGCTATATCGGTGTGTATATGTAAAGTAACCCACCTACCCCTCCTGCAGCTACCAGTCCCCAAATCAATGCACTGGATCTGAATTTCCATACACTATAGATCACAAATTATACACCCCCTTGGCGGTACATTACCTGGACACGACACACACCGCCACATGGGAGCAGTTCAGAAGCGCCATGGGTTCGGTGAAAGGGTGGCATGGACTGAAGGTCACCGACTGTTCTATTCTTTTCCCTTCCACTTCACGTTGCACCTTCCTGTCCCGTATCAGAAAACCCTCCATGTCTCCTAACGCAGCCAGATTGACGACCCCCGAGCCGTCCTTCATCAGGCACTTGCAGGGGTTCACTTTCATGCATCCGTTGGGGTCCCCCAAAACTAGTCCTGAGCATAAAAGAAGCAAAATGTATCCTGTAGCCATAACTGAGGATCGAGGTAGCAGCACGCAGCACGTAGGTGACAAATAGTACAAATGGTCCCAGCCCGTATTCACACTATACTGTCAGGGAGGAGGTCTGGGGGCAGTTTTACATTTATCACGGTAAGCACGTGGCTGGGCTTTTATGGGGGCATCTGTGGCTAAAATATATGGCGGCATTCTGTGGAAATTGGTGGCTGGCCTTTTATGGGGGAATATGTGGTTGGAATATATGGCGGCATTATATGGACATTTGTGGCTGGCCTTTTATGGGGGCATATGTGGCTGGAATATATGGGGATTGGGAGGGTCTGGCGCCATTATGTGGACATTTGTGGCTGGCTCTAATGGGGGATGTCTGCTTCCATGCCAACTGCTATGACGGCATCTGTGGCTGACCTTTATTACGGCTTCTGCTGCTAGCACATCATTACCCGGACTTTTCTGTTGCTGGTGGATTTTACTTAACGCATCGCAAAGAGTGAAATCCGCGCTGGAAATTTGCAGCGTAAATTGGCATGCTGTGTACTTAAAGGGGTTGTATCATTTCATACATTGTGGGGATATTGCCAGGATATGCCCCCAATGTCTGACAGGTGTGGGCTCCACCTCTGGGACCTGTACCTATCCTTAGAACGGAGCCCACAAAGTGAAAGAGGGTGCACCGCGCATGCGCAGCCGCCCTCCATTCATTTCTATGGGACTGCCGAAAATAGTCGAGCGCTGGCTTGGCTATTTCCGTAAACCCTACAGAAGTGAATGGAGTGGTGGCAGCACTTGCGCAGTGTGCTTCCCATTGATTTCAATGAGACAAGTGCAGCTATTTTCGGCACTAGAAATGAATGGAGGAAGGCCACACATTAGTGGTCCACTCTCCGTCACTTTGCGGGCTCCATTCTAGAGATAGAGAGGTGGGACCCACACCTATCAGACATTGGGGGTATATTCTAGCGATACGTCCCTAATATATGAGATGATACAACCCCTTTAAGTCCAGGATTTAAAAAACATGACTGCTTTCTTCCAAAAACAGCAACACCCCTATCCACAGGTTGTATGCGGTATTGCAGCTCAGCTCCATTGACTCCAATGGAGCCCAGCTGCAATTCCAGACACAACCTGTAGACAGCCATGTATTTCTAATTCTTGACAACCCCTTTAATTAAAATCCACACCGAGGGTCAAATTCTGCTGTAGATTTTCTCTGTAGCGGTGAATACACATCGGAAAGAGAAAAGCGACTTAGCAACCAATCAGATTCCATCTTTCATTTTTCAGACCTCTTTTGGAAAATGAAAGGTGGAATCTGATTGGTTGCTATGGGCAACTAAGCTAGGTTTCCACACATAACCTTTTGTTTCCTTTTCTTAGGCCACGCCAGGCCCCTTAGTGTCAAAATTAGGTTAAAATTTGATTTCGGGACTATTTTGGGCACAGGTGACCATGAACATGTATAAACAATCAGGTGTCAAACTAAAGGAGCTGTTTATACATGTCCCTGGGCGTCACGCTCCTCATATTGTCTCTTCCGAGCCCCAAATCTTGTGACACGTCTAAAGAAAAAAGCCTCTTTCATGTTTATTTTTGACTTCCTCATAAAGGGAACTTGTGAAATTTTTCTAAAATTACAGGGAAGTAAGATGAATAGGTGCGGTGTAACGAGATGACAGGCGACAATCACACAGCCTGCGTGACCAGAAATACACATAATGGTCAGGTTGTGACTGTAGACCTACTATTAGAAAGCTGCGTCTGGAACTGAAAAATCCCCAAAATATGTGGGGAAATTTATCAAAACTGGTGTAAAGTAGAACTGGCTGAATTGCCCATAGCAACCAATCAGATTCCAGCTTTCATTTTTCACAGCTCCTTTGGAAAATGAAAGGTGGAATATGATTGGTTGCTATGGGCAACTAAACCTATTTTCCTTTACACCAGTTTTGACAAATCTTCCCCATCATGTATACTGTGACAGGAGAATAAACTGCAGGTATCTTTCTGTGTGCACTGTACCTGACCGTGCCTGTTCTGTTATTAATCTCCTTTACCAAAAATTTTTAAGGGGAACTCCACTAACAACTAGAATTTTCCATTCAAAATGATTCCCTTCAATGAATCACTTTCTGGCCCTGCCATTTGCCAAGCAGCGGAGCGTTGCCTAGCAACAGCAGCTACAAACAGGGAGTGACAACACTAGTTCTCCATACGTTCGTTAAAATCAGGATTTGACACTCACATTCACCAAAACAGGAACCTGATCAGGGCCGTCACCACTAGAGAGGAGAAATAATGGCTGCCCTACCCAGCGCTGGATGTTTTCACACAGCATTGCCGCCCAGTGCTTCCCCCTCATGGTTGATTGAAACGGCCAGGCTAACCCTGCACCATCGCTGCTGCCCCTTAAATCTTGCGCCTGAGTCAATCTGTCTAACCCTGGGTTCACACCTGAGCGTTCTGATGATGATTGTACCGGCGTTTACAATCGCGCATACAGAGACAGGCGAACACACATTGTCGCGCGTTCCCGAATATCTATGTACGGGAACGCGCGACAAAACGCCCCAAAAAAGCTCAAGAACTTGTTTGAGCTTCGGGCGTTTTACAGCGTGATTGTACGCGCTGTAAAACGCCCAGGTGAGAACCATTCCCATAGGGAAGCATTGGTTTCTCCTTGTTGAGCGTTTTACAGCGCGTAGGAACGCGCTGTAAAACGCTCAGGTGTGAACTTAGGGTAAGGCCCCTTTCACACGAGCGAGTATTGTGCGCGGGTGCAATGCGTGATGAAAAACGCATTGCGCCCGCACGGAATCCGGACCCATTTATTTTAATGGGGCTCTATACGTGTGCGTTGGTTTTTACGCATCACTCCTGCGTTGCGTGAAAATCGCAGTATGTTCTATATTCTGCAATTTTCACGCAACGCTGGCCCCATAGAAGTGAATGGAGCATGCGTGCAAAACGCATTAAATCGCATTGCACCCGCACAATAAAAACTGAACGCGATTGCGATGCCTGCAAAATCGCATTTTTCACTGAACGCATTCGCAACGCATCCGGACCTAATCCGGACACGCTCGTCTGCAAGTGGCCTGAGTTCGGTACATGCGCCGAATGTACACTGGTCGGCACAAGATTTCAGAGTCAGCAATGATGGCGCAGAGGAAGCTGTGTTGTTGTGTCCCGTGTCCGTTGTTCCATTTTCTGTGATTTTCTGCGGACCCATTGACTTTCAATGGGTCCGTGGAAAACTCGGATAATGCACCGTTTGTCATCCGCGTCCGTTATCCGTGTTTCCAGTCCGTGAAAAAAATATGACCTGTCCTATTTTTTTCACCGACAACGGTTTGCGGACCCATTCAAGTCAATGGGTCTGTGAAAAAACACAGAGGCACACAAGATTGTCATCCACGTCCGTTTTTTTCCCTATCATTTGCATGGCAAACTTGACTTAGATTTTTTTTTACTTTCCTTCATGTCTGGAGATCCTCCAAAAATAAAGGAAGACACACGGAAACAAAAACGGACACGGATTACGGAACAACAGAACCCCGTTTTGCGGACCGCAAAAAAATACTGTTGAGTGCATGAGGCCTAATACTGGTGTTTTAGATGCCGGTCTTGATAATCCTGCGCTGGCGCTTGATGTGCCTAAGTTATGTAAAGGCGTCGGGCTTAGGCGCATCCAGTGTCTTAAATCTACGCCAGCGCCCCTTGCTGGCGTAGATTTAGATAATTTTCTACGCCAAAAACTGGTGTCGAAAATAATAAATGAGACGGGTCCTGCCTGCCTGCCCTCTTGACACCGCACCCCCTTTTTTAAAACTGGTTTACGTGTCGTGGAAGGGGAAGAAGTTTTGCCGCAAGTCACCTCTGAAATAAAATCAGCCGGTTATCTCCCTCCACAATAAACGATTGGACATGTTGAATCTAACATGTCTGATCATCATTTACCATGGCATCTGACACTCAGGGACCCTGGAGGGGTATTCTCATCTGGGACGTTTATGGCATATCAATATCCCACCTCTGCGACCTGCTCCTGACTTCAGAACGGGGCCCCAAAGTGAAAGGAGAGCAAGCTGTGCATGGGCGGCCACCCTCCATTACCCACCATAGTGGGCATGCTTGCGCGGCTCGCTCTCCATTCACTGCTATGGGACTTCTGATCCGAGCGTGATCACTCAGCTATTTTTGGAAGTCCCATAAGTAGTGAATGGATATTACACTGCGCAGGCCCTGCATATCTTATTAGTACACCTCACTCCTTTACCCTAAGTTCACACCTGAGCGTTTTACAGCGCGTTCCTACGCGCTGTAAAACGCTCAACAAGGAGAAACCAATGCTTCCCTATGGGAATGGTTCTCACCTGGGCGTTTTACAGCGCGTACGATCGCGCTGTAAAACGCCCGACGCTCAAACAAGTGCTTGAGCTTTTTTTTGGGCGTTTGTCGCGCGTTCCCGCACATAGATATTCGGGAACGCGCGACAATGTGTGCACCCCTGTCTCTCTATGCGCGATTGTAAACGCCCGTACAATCGCGCATACAGAGCGCTCGTTTCAGAACGCTCAGGTGTGAACCCAGCGTTAGGGCTTCTATTTGACCAAAAATGAATTTACTACTTGGCAAAAGAAAAAAAAATGCTTAACCTAAAATGTGCCAAATAGTAGAATGAAACGTAATGCTTATTTCCATACTGATTCAGCAATGCTACAGGACATGCCTAATAATACCATCACCCCCACCATCTCCCTCCACTCGTGTTGCTAGGCAACAACATTTTTTGCACTTTTTCCTATTTTTAGCCTTTATTTTGGAAGTGCGTGGACTAATAGGGTTTAGTGACGAAAACTGCACGAGAGAGAACTTCCCCCTAATATCAGTCATCAGTCTAGAGTCACGTTGTCACTGAGGGGGTCACATATTTTTTTACTTAAATTGGAAAATATTAAATCTAGTCTTTACGGTGTATTCTCGTTATCTTTGCTGCTGTTTTCACTCACTTTTTAGTTTGTATTTACTCCGCATTATAAAAAATATCACTTTTTTTACTACCTGGAAACCATCAGCAAGCTGGCCCAGGGTGGTACCCGCATATCTTTGTAACGCCTCATGCACACGACCGTTGTTTTGGTCCGCATCCGAGCCACAGTTTTTGCGGCTTGGATGCGGACCCATTCACTTCAATGGGGCCGCAAAAGATGCGGACAGCACTCCGCATCCGTTGCTCAGTTCCGTGGTCCGCAAAAAAAATATAACCTGTCCTATTCTTGTCCGTTTTGCGGACAAGAATAGGCAGTTATATCAATGGCTGTCCGTGCCGTTCCATACGGACGCCATCCGTGTTTTGCGGATCCGCAATTTGCAGACCGCAAAACACACAACGGTCGTGTGCATGAGGCCTAAGGCCTCTTGCACACCACCGTGTGCTGGCCGGGCCCGTGCTGCGGACCGCAAATTGCGGTCTGCAATGCACGGGCACCAACCGTGGGGCAGCCGCATGCGGATCGTGGACCCATTCACTTGAATGGGGTCCGCGATCTGTCCATTCCGCAAAAAGATTGAACAAGTTCTATTTTTTTTGCGGAACGGAAGCACGGAACAGAACCCCACGGAAGCACTCCATAGTGCTTCCGTGGGGTTCCGTTCCGTGCTTCCGTTCCGCACCGCATCTCTGGATGTGGATGACACTATTACAGTGCACTGTGACTGTCACTGTTGCGGGGGCACTGTGTATGGAGGTTTTGTAAATGACACTGTTATGGGGACGCTGGAAGTGTTATGATTAGTATACTCCATAGGACATTCTGGATGAAACTGTTACAAGACGTTGTGACTGTCACTATTATGGGGGCACTGCGGATGACACAGTTATGGGGGTGTTGTGACTGTCACAGTATGGGGGCACTGCGGATGACACAGTTATGGGGGTGTTGTGACTGTCACTGTTATGGGAGCACTGCGGATGACACAGTAATGGGGGTGTTGTGACTGTCACTGTTATGGGGGCACTGTGGATGACACAGTAATGGGGGTGTTGTGACTGTCACTGTTATGGGGGCACTGCGGATGACACAGTTATGGGGGTGTTGTGACTGTCACTGTTATGGGAGCACTGCGGATGACACAGTAATGGGGGTGTTGTGACTGTCACTGTTATGGGGGCACTGTGGATGACACAGTAATGGGGGTGTTGTGACTGTCACTGTTGTAGCTGCACTGCGGATGACACAGTTATGGGGGTGTTGTGACTGTCACAGTATGGGGGCACTGCGGATGACACAGTTATGGGGGTGTTGTGACTGTCACTGTTATGGGAGCACTGCGGATGACACAGTAATGGGGGTGTTGTGACTGTCACTGTTATGGGGGCACTGCGGATGACACAGTTATGGGGGTGTTGTGACTGTCACTGTTATGGGGGCACTGCGGATGACACAGTTATGGGGGTGTTGTGACTGTCACTGTTATGGGGGCACTGCGGATGACACAGTTATGGGGGTGTTGTGACTGTCAGTGTTATGGGGCACTGCGGATGGCACAGTTATGGGGGTGTTGTGATTGTCACTGTTATGGGGGCACTGCGGATGACACAGTTATGGGGGTGTTGTGACTGTCACTGTTATGGGGGCACTGCGGATGACACAGTTATGGGGGTGTTGTGACTGTCACTGTTATGGGGGCACTGCGGATGACACAGTTATGGGGGTGTTGTGACTGTCACTGTTATGGGGGCACTGCGGATGACACAGTTATGGGGGTGTTGTGACAGTCACTGTTATGGGGGCACTGCGGATGACACAGTTATGGGGGTGTTGTGACTGTCACTGTTATAGGGGCACTGCGGATGACACAGTTATGGGGGTGTTGTGACTGTCACTGTTATGGGGGCACTGCGGATGACACAGTTATGGGGGTGTTGTGACTGTCACTGCGGATGTCACTATTGGAGGGTACTGACAACATATGGGCGTGGTTAAAGTTGGGGGCGGAGCTTTGGTTTTTCCTTCTATTTTAGGACATAACAATTGTATAACCAGAAAAAATAGCTATTAAAAGTAAAAAAAAAAAAAAAAAAAAGGCCACAGGCTTTCACATGTAGTAGACATATGTCACTATAGATAAAGTACGGAGCACATACTGATTTTTCCCAACCTATGTTACTATACACAAACCCTCCCCCCGCCTGACATCATTTTGGTTCGTTCCAAGCCTCTGCGTCACATACGCGCGGAGGACAGAACTACAATCTCCAAGAGCCTTTGCGCTAAGCGCGTCTTTTGATTGGCTAGCGTAGTAACCCGGAAGTATGGGGAGTGAGTGACGTCTCAGCATGGTAAGCCGGGGAGCGGGGTGATGGAGTACGGGACGTGCTCTATTATACGGTTATCGGTAATCGTCTGTGTTTTGTTGCAGGCGACCGGGAGTGACCGCTTGGCCGGGGCCGGGCTGGTGGCGTTTAGCTCTGCGCTCTTCCTGTATTACACTGTATGGGTCATCTGCCTGGTAAGTCCTGCACTCACAGCGCTGTGCGGGACCCAAGGAGCCCCTGCACCCTTGGGCTGGGTAGAACTACACGTCCCAGCGTGCCCAGACAGTCTGTGGATACCCAGCAGTTTATGCACTACAACTCCCAGCATGCTACAGTGGGCAGAAGAATGGATACTTATTTAGTCACATGTACTACAAGTCCCAGCATGCTGTTAGGCTGAGCATGCTCAGACAGGACTCCTCCTTTTTATGCACTACAACTCCCAGCATTCTGCTTTTCCTACAGTTCTGGCCGTAGGGATGCGCAGATCGAGCGAACGCACCACAACGTCCATCGTTAGACTCCATTGGACGTCAGCGTGAGTGAAGTTGCAGTGCCATGCCATGATTGGCTGCCGTGGTCATGTGACTTGACGCCTCAGTGGATGTGACATCGTAGCAGGAAGCCCCCCATGCCCCTGGTGAAGATATTATCCGTCAAGCATGGCCATTGAGTTTAACCCGTTACATACCGATTTTCCGTCTCCGATCCACCTGTTCTCATGACCGCTGCAGCCAATCGCTGGTGTTGTGCCGTATACTTCTGAGGTCAGTGATTGGCTGCAGCGGTCACAATCCCGAGAAAAGGGGTCCCCAAAGTCGTGCACATGCATGACGACTGCTTCATTCACATCTGCCGGACTGAAGGAGATGGCCGAGCACTAGGAGGGATAGGGCATGAGTGTTTTTATTAAAACACTTAAAAGGGTTATCCGGTAATACATACTGACGACCTATCCTCAGAATAGGTAATAAATATCAGATTGACGGGGGTCCGACAGACAGGACCCCAGCTGATTAGCTGTGAGAAGACGCCGGTGCTCCGTGAGCGCCGCGGCGGCTTCTTTCTTGGCCATGTGACATCATCGGTCTCGGGCATAATTGCAGCTCTGCCCCATTGGAGTGAATAGAGCTGAGCTGCAATACCAAGCACAGCCACTATACAATGTACGGCGCTGTGCTTGGCGAGCGGCCGGGAGCAACTCCTTAAAACCAGTCTATGACGTCAGCATGATCCCAGATTTACCGCTCTGATTGAGTCCCAATGATCTTATCGGAGTCTGGGAAAGCCCTCTGCAGTCAGCCGTAGGGACCTAAAGGGGCCCCAGGACAGTGAGTTTATTAAGGGCCCATGCACACAAACGTATGCCGTCCCTGTCCGCGTGGCCTGTGCTGACGGATGCAGACATATTTAACTTTAATGAGTCCGCGATTTATCTGCACTGCAAAAAAAATAAACTGCGCTTTAAATTTTTTGGTGGTGCGGAGTTACGGACCGAATTGCCACAGAAGCGCTCTGTGCTGCTTCCGCTCCGTGACTCCGCTCCGTATCTTCTGTATTGCAGACCCATTCAAGTGATACGGCCGGTGCCCATATATCGCAGTCCGCAATACTGGCATGGTATCAAAAATCGCTTTTTCTTTATTTGCAAAGCAAAAAAAATGTATACAATTTACAATGTATTTCAGATGTACTTTTCTCCTGCATAAACCTGGTTCCCCTGTCAATGAAAAAAAAAAAAAAGGATGGCTGCTTAAACATGGAGTGGCGAAAACTGGGGGAAAAAAATAAGGGGTTAAATCTCATTCACTAATATTGTACGTGATACGTGAATTCCCTGTAATACGCGTTTGCTGCAGTATGTCCACATAGGAGTGCATTCAGCTGAGGCGGGTTTTCAACCTGTGGATATAAAATAGGAATTTCCCCATTCACCGACAGGAAGCGGAGATCTTGAAAAATGTAGAATCGAACCACAGAGTCTATAGAGAGGATATGCTGCGGAAGTGCGAGCAGAGTGCCACATGCCGGCAGAGTAGGGTGCCCTTTATAAACAGTGGGTGACAAAAATATGGGAAAAACCAATATATTTGCCCAAAACACTTAACTACTTGTTGCCTGACGACCCCGTAGACCTGCTCGGCCAAGTGTGCGCGTGTTTTCAATGGGGTCAAGAGAATAAGCTGATGCCAACCAGTAGCACTTATCTTCCAGAAACCCAACATGGCCGATCCTTCTTTCCCTGGACACCTGGGGTCACGACACCCCCATAAGCATGGGCACCTGCGCTGTGATGTCACCCATCGGTGCAGGGAGCCGTTCACTTGTTAATGCCGCCTCCTCTTCTCTCTTTCCAGCCGTTCATTGACAGCGACCATGTGATTCATTCCTTCTTCCTTCCCCGCGAGTACGCTGTGCTGCTGCCCCTGTTGGCGGGGCTTATTCTCCTCCTCCTCATGGGTGAGTCACGTCGTATGCCAGGGCTAGCCGGACCCCAGGTTACCAGGGTGACTATACATTTACTGTTGGCGCCTAAGGGAGCCTGTTAACGCCTTTTCACGTATTAAACAATTCCCGATGCCCTGCAGGTGACATTCACTGTATGCAAATCAGGTGAAAAGAGCCAAAGGGGCGGTGCCCACAGATAACAGTCCATAGACACCCATCTACACTGGGCCTCGTTCGTCTCCTCTGCATCTTCTAGCCGCTCCTTTTGGCTGTCGACATTACTAGAGGAAATCCTGCGCAGACGCACTGCTGGACTTGTTGCGTGCCTGTGCAGTCAGTACACAGGCCTGTTGTGCATATGCAGTGAACCCGATGACACCGCTGCCAATAGAGGGTTACTGACCGCACAGGTGCAAAACGGGTCCAGCAGTGCGCCTGCGCAGGATATCTTCTAGAGGCTTGCTGACTTAGGGCTCATGCACACGACCGTTGTTGTTTTGCGGTCCATTTTTTTAAGGATCCGTTTCGTATTTGAGTTTTTTTTTCTCTCCCTTTTAAGTCCTCTTCCGTTCCGTTATTCCACAAAACGTTCCTGTATGCGATCCGTTTTTTGCGGATCATAAACAATAACTTATTAATCGCCAAACACATGAGCAATATGAGCTGGGCATAGCATTTCTACAGTATGGATCCGCAAATTACGGATGACATGGATGTGTTCTGTATTTTTTGCGGACCGCTTGACTTGAATAGAGCCTCGGACCGTGATTTGCAGACAACTATAGGACATGCACTACTTTTTTGCAGAACGGAAATACAGAAACGGAATGCACAATGGAGTACCTTCTGTTGTTTTTGCGGACCCATTGAAGTGAATGGTTCCGCATACGGTCTGCAAAAAAAAACCCGAAAGTGGAAAGAAAATACGTTTGTGTGCATGAGCCCTTAGAGAGCTGAAGGAAAGATGCAGAAGGGACAAGCGAAGCTCAGATGGAAGTGGAAGGACTGTTAGCCCTTGGGACAGCGCCTTTGGCTCATTAATTTGCATATAGATAAAGTAATGAGAGACCCCCTTTAAATCATTTTCACGTTGCTTGCCTACCGCTAAATAATCAAACAGGTTCGTATAGGAAGGAGCGGCTCGCCGGGCCTCGGTGCTGTGGCTCGCCGGGCCTCGGTGCTGTGGCTCGCCGGGCCTCGGTGCTGTGGCTCGCCGGGCCTCGGTGCTGTGGCTCGCCGGGCCTCCTAGTTTAAGGCAGGCAGTGCTGTTGGCCAGAAACCCTGCCTTCTGACCACCCCATACATGTGCTCTGAATGGGGAGAGGGGAGAAAGCAGCTGCCTGGGGGGGAAGGATTGTACATGTTGAAGTCCAACTGCCCCACCCTTATACTTCCACTGACATCTGCCGTTGGGACACCCCTCTACACATGAGATCAGGGGTCAGCAGCACTCCACCGTTGTACAACTACAACCTCTAGCGTGCTCCATTCACTTCTGGGGCCGTTCTGAGAGTAGGCATCCTGGGAATTGTAGTTGCACAACAGCTGGAGGCAGCCAACGGTCAGGCGTTACTCCGGCTCGTGGCCAACTATTGGGACTGGTCACAGGGCAGCCCCCAGCTGTGCTCCATTACATTGTGTCCTGTTTACATAAAGTCAGTGTTCCATTACGAACAGATCGACGGACATTCCTCCGTATATGCGGCTCCATATACACAGCAATGACATGTCTGTATCTCTTCTCTCAGGTGTCTTTATAACGTATATCATGTGGAAAAGTCGGAGTCCGAAAAAGAAGTCACAGTGAAGACCTGCGCTGGTTACTGGACCCTTTTTATGTGACTGATATCAACTGCAACCGTTTCTGCCCCCCTGATATGACAGCAGAACTGCACATCATGGGTTCTATTCCTGCCCATTATAATACTCTTCCTGCCTACAGCTGATAAATACCGCCACCTGGTGGCTGAACTGTGTTATGAACGGTGCAGATTTAAGATTTTTCTTTGCGGAGACAAAGATCTGCATTTCCCCTCAGATGACTGTTTATGATGCTTATGGACCCTGATAGAAGCCCCCGTGCAGTTATTGGACAGGGATAGCACATTGGTTATTGTATAATACATATCAATATATACGTTATTGATTAGGTATTAAAATGCATGGAAGACGGGACAAGCTCAGCGGACTCTAATGCCACCTTTTCGATCCGTTTCATTCTGGAAGAAAGGACTTTTAATCTATATGCAATTGAGCAGTTAAGTGCACTGAGGGCCGACCCAAACCGCTCTGTGCACTTTGGCTCCTCTTGCAGCCTCTCCCTTTCCGTCTTGATTGACTTGGACCAGGTTCTTGCAT
Source organism: Bufo gargarizans (assembly GCF_014858855.1). NCBI lineage: Eukaryota > Metazoa > Chordata > Amphibia > Anura > Bufonidae > Bufo > Bufo gargarizans. The sequence continues at coordinate 177,880,493 of NC_058088.1, read as the reverse complement.
AATCATCTCGCGTCGCAAAGAGAGGGAGGGGCTGGCAGAGGAAGCAGGACGAGCCAGGGTGCACAGAGTGTCTTGGGCCCGCCCTCAGTGCACTTAACGTCTCCTTTCACTGTGGATTAAAAATTTAAAAGCACCTTTTCCGGATGATCGTTCAGTGAATAGTATCATTACATTCGGCTGAGCTAGCCCTACAAGACAATGTGCCGGTTGTAACGGTGAATTTCCTGGCAACATTCCCTCTAATGACGTTCCCATCGATTGAAAATAATTGTGCCCCACAGATGACGTGGGTCCCTAGTGAATTAATAGGCAGCATTAGGATATCGCTGTTATTTCCCCCTCTCTGTGTTCAGACCACTGAAATACCATGAAGGGAAATGTAACAACCAATGCATTTGTTAATAAAGGATTCTTATATATTGCGGGTGTGTGTGTGTGTATATATATATATATATATATATATATATATATATGTGTTCCTTATTTATTTTCCTCCCAATATTCTGTGCGCTGAGCACATCAGCCATATATAGCAGGAACAGGACTGTCGTTTTGTCACAGAGTCACCCGGGCTTCTTAGAAATGCATAGCTCCTGCTCCTCTTGTCTATCGCTTTAGCTCCCCCTCAGGTGTTTCATGGAATTACACGCAATGTCTGATCTATGGAAACCTGTTGTGTCCTGACGAACGTCTCCATGTTAAGTTTTTATAGCCGTAACTGGAGGTCCAGATCAATATGGGGAATTTTCTGCAGCTGCTTCCACTCTTAAAGGGAAAGCTCGGGAATGACTGTGGACATCCTATTTCCTGAGGTCCAAATACCTAGCAGTATGACCCACTCTACTGCTAGGATCGAAGGTTCTTTTTTATTTTTTACAGGGTCATAGTACTGTGGGGGGATTCCACTTTATATGTGGATCCATATTTAACGCACGGACGTCTGGAGTGGGCCCCTGTGATACTGTGGTCTGTAATGAGCTATACATGTGGGTTAGCAGACCTGAGTCTCCGATATCAACTCCTGGGGGGTTGATGACCAGTGGTGTACCTACCGTAAAGGCAGGGCATGCAACTCCTATGGAGGTGATTGGCACTGACATGCCAAAGTGCTCACCTGCAGCAGCCACCAGGGGGAGCTCAGTGCGTACAGATTATGACATATGGCAGTTAGCACCCCCTAGTGGTGGATTACATGCAGCTGAGAAAACCACAGTTTACTAATACACCTGTTTTATAAAAAATAATCCAAATTTTGGTTTAAAATAGGAATACATACATACATAGATCGTGGTGGGGCCCATCTTGAGTTTTGCTATACCTATTTTTGCCTCATTCAGACAAAATATCGCCCGTATGGTTCCAGCCATTGTGCCCACAATCTGGCACCTCCAAAAACTGCGACAAACCAAGCTTTTCTGTATACATGTCCTCCTGTATATAAGGGGGTCCACCTCTACAATGGGATGACGCGCAGTCAAGGATGGCTACGGATTCCGGAAAAAGTAGGACACATGGAGCAAGCCCCCGCTGATGGTGCGTGACCCCCGTTCCATGTTTTGGGGGCCCCCGTGCTTGCTTATTACATCTCTGCTGTGAATGATCGACAGGTACCATGTATGATGTGCTAGGAAGATGCAAATCTGAAGGAAATTCGTGCTTCATCCGTTGCATCATGCGGAACTGCACAAAGGGTTAACGGTAGACCTGCATTATGCTGTGCAGCCACCGGTGCCACATAAGACGTCATTAACGAGGCTCCCAGTGCGTCCCTTTGTTACGGGGAGCGATCACTGCGCCTATTTGCACGCTGATTGCTGTAAATAGAGCCAGGGTTATAGCGTCCCGGGGGAGAAACGTTTACAGGTCCTGCCCGCGTCTTACTGTGAGCAAGTGACGAACAGGAGCTGCACAATGCGATTTTCCATCCTAGTCACGACTAATATTTGACAGGATAGTTCATCATGTGTCAATGTATTCTGCTGCTCCCAGGGGTGCATTGTGAACCCCTATTTTATTTTATTTTTTGGGATGTATAAGGCAGGAGCCTCTATATTCACGGCACCTAAGGAGGAGGAGGTCTGGGAGTATAAATACTTATGGGAATACGTACATAGGGGTATGTTTACATGGCAGAGACTCCACGCTGAAACCTCTTCCCATTGTTTTCAATGGCAGTCCATGGACGGGGTGTTTTTTTTTTTTGTTTTTTTTTAATACATGTTGTTTTTCAGACCGCACTAAAAATGTCCATTCTTGGCGCGGACACCACAGGAAACTGCAGCTAAACAGAGAGTGGGGCTATAGCATTACACCTAGAGGCTCTGCTCTCTCTGTAACTGCTGCGCCCCAGATGTGATCACATTAACACTGCCTGGACCTGTCAAAGTGCAGCAGTTGCAGAGAGAGCAGAGCCTCTAGGTGTAACGGTAACGCCCCCGTTGCTCCTAGAGGCTCATTTGCATATATTAAAACATGACTTAGCTCAGCAATGTGGCCACATATGAACATGGGACCAACACAGATGTCTTCAGCTGCCAAGTGCACATGTAACAGGTGAGCCAGTGTCATAGGTACAAAACTGCTGACAGATGCCCTTTAAGCAGACCAGGCAAAGCATTCCTTGCTTCGATGGATAAGGCTGACCATTGTTTGGATGACCGCCATGTAATGCTACCTATGGCCTCTAAAGGGGAAACGTCATTCTGGGTGGTCAACGGAGCTGGACCTGCAGGAATCAGCTGATTGACCAGCTGGAATGTGATGGCATCGTGTAGTTGCAGCTTGGCTGGACATATTGCTCGTCTGTGGCCGCTCACTGGGGTCTATGTATGGAATCAACATGATCGTGTAGCTTCCTTGCAGATTTTACCCTTTATTGAAAGCAGTGGATGACGGCGGTCTTCACCACTGAGCTGCCTGATGATGGGAGCAAATGTATGAGTCAGTATACTGGGTCTTTGCACCCTTTGCTTTCTGTATGAAATGACGCTGGTGGAGCCGTTGCACATCGTCAGACACAGGGGATCCACAATAAAACTGTCACTTGGCAACCTGACTCGGGCAGGAACCTCCATGCTGATTTCTGCCTTTCACCTGGGTCTCCCTTTACCTGCAGCCCCACCCTCTCCACCTCAGATCATCTTCACATGGATCTTCTGCAAGGTTCTTGACGTTTGATCCTCTTTCTGGCTTATGTAACCCTTGCTAAACCAGCTTTGCTTGACCAACCTGGATTCACCGGATGGGCCAACCATGACCTTCATAGCTGACAACGACCACCCAGCGGTTTCTAACTTGTTCTCTCTTAACCTCAAGATGAGGACACGTCTCATTTTATTCTTCTTCTAGTGTCTTCCTTGAGTCCCTCTTCTTTCCATGTGATGGATCTTGAGGAACCATTGAATTTCTATTTCTCCCAGCTTCTAGAATGATCGCTGTCAACCCCAGCGTTACATATGGAGATCATTAACAAGATCAGATCCCAGACGGGAAGCCGAGTGTCCGTAAGTACGGTTCCTAGTGGTCCATTTAGATGTTTTTTGTATCTGGCTGTTCCAGGAATTGGACATAACCTCTTGGTTACTGCATTACATCCGCATTAGAGCTGCGGCGTGGCCTCTCGGGGACCTCTAATGTAGAAAATGCAGCGACAGTAAAAAGTTTTAACTCTCTCCAAACCTTTCCTTTTTTACGTGATGCCCTATAAGGCATATGAATAGGGGGTCCACCCCTCTGTCGTATGTGGGTGTGTACTATGTGAATGTATGGTCACAACTTTCCCCAGAGCTGACTGCATCAATCACTGGAAGTTTCTGAAGCCAGAACCAGTGTTTTTGTATAGGAGATGTACGAAAACGGGCGCCAAGGAAAAATGACGAAAATCGGTTCACTGGTTTAATTGTCCAAAGGGTGTCTGAAAAACGAGAGGTGGAATGGTGGGCACCTTATATAACAGCGATGCTCAACCTGGGGCCTCCCAGCTGTTGCAAAACTACAACTCCCAGCATGCCCTAATAGCTGTAGGCTGTCCAGGCATGTTGGGAGTTGTAGTTTTGCAACAGCTGGGGGAGGGGGGGCAGGTTGGGCATCCCTGTTATATAAGTATGGTTCTTGCCTAAACAGGGAGCTGTGAGAAATATTTCATCATGGTGGATGCACACGATCAGGATTGCGTGCGGAAAATCCGCACCGTAGGTCATGTACATTGTTTTCTATGAGACTTTGAAATTCTCAATGCACACAATGCGGATTTTGACCTGCACCAAATCCACATACAAATTCTCACCAATTGATACGGATTTGCCTGCGAACACCTGCGGATTTCAGTGCGGATTCTCCGAACATGAATCCTGAATGTGTGCATGTACCCTAAAGGTAATCTGTCACCAACGACCTCCCTAACCCTCTGATTAAAATGCAGTTTTTCTTTTGTTGATCCGAGGCTCCGTTCCCAGGTTATGATACTTTTTCTAAATATGCAAATTAGGCCTTTGGTGCAATGAGGGCATCACCGTTGCTCTTGGTGCACCCAAGCCCTGCTCCTTTCTGTGGCCAGCCCCTCCTTGGCTGCTTCGATTGACCAGGCCTGGCAGTGGCAAAGCAGCCAGGGAGGGGCTGACCACAGATAGGAGTGGAGCTTGGGCGCCACAAGAGCAATGGCGACGCCCTCGTTAATAGAGGGACGTCCCTTGATCAGGATACTGAGTGGAGAGGGAGTGCAAAGAGCGTCTCTTGTTTTGGAGGACCTGGGATGTCTGTGAATTACGTGAACTTCTCATTGCTTTTACTGGAAGCTGTGTAATGCTTCACTTCACCAGTGGGGGCGCTGAAGAGGTATTGAACACTTGGAGCTGATCGCTGGGGACCTGCAGCAGGGCACCTTGCAATTAGCTTCTAGTTGAGGAACCGTTCTACAAAATGAATTGTGATAACTGGACAACCTTTTTACGTTCCTCGTGAAATCTGCATGTTCTCTCCATGTTTGCTTGGGTTTCCAACCACACTCATACATACATGCCTGACCAAGGTTACTCACCTCTGGTCCAGAAGACCAAGCCTATGGGTGGGTGGGTGTAGTGGGAACCCCGAAGGTTGTGTTCCTGTTGGTTAGGCTGTATCTAAAAACTCACTGAAAAAAGTGGCCTCAACGGGTGGAAATGCTCCAGACACTGTAGCGTGTCTATAACCGGGGGAGCAGTTCCTCCGCATGCGGTCCGCAGATAACGGAAATCCCCAGCAAAAAATGCGTACAATGGAGGATGCCGGGGCGGACCGCATGCACCACAAGGACATCTTACACAAAATGATACATTGTGCAGATGAAAAAACATATAAATACATGGTTATAAGGGAAAATAATAGCATTCTGAATACAGAATGCATAGTGAAATAGCACTGGAGGGGTTAAAAAAAATTAAAAAAATTTAACTCACCTTAATCCACTTGATCGCGCAGCCCGACTTCTCCTTCTGTCTTCATCTTAGCTTTGTGTAGCAACAGGACCTGTGGTGACGTCACTCCGCTCATCACATGATCTTTTACCATGGTGATGGATCATGTGATGGACCATGTGATGACCGGAGTGACGTCACCACAGGTCCTATTACTGCACACAGCTAAGATGAAGACAGAAGGAGATGCCGGCTGCGCGATCAAGTGGATTAAGGTGAGTTAAATTATATATATTTTTTTAACCCCTCCAGTGCTATTTTACTATGCATTCTGTATTCAGAATGCTATTATTTTCCCTTATAACCATGTTATAAGGGAAAATAATAATGATCGGGTCTCTCTCCATCCCGCTCGTCTCTTAGCAACCGTGCGTGAAAATCGCACCGCATTCACATTTGCTTGCGGATGCTTGCGATTTTCACGCAACCCCATTCATTTCTATGGGGCCTGTGTTACGTGAAAAACGCAGAATATAGAGCATGCTGCGATTTCACGCAACGCACAAGTGATGCGTGAAAATCACCGCTTATGTGAACAGCCCCATAGAAATGAATGGGTTGGGATTCAGTGCGGGTGCAATGCGTTCAACTCACGCACCGCATCCGCGCGGAATACTCGCCCGTGTGAAAGGGGCCTCAGTTGCGTATCATTTTGGTGATGTCACCTTTGTTGTAGACGTTCTCTTTCCTCATCTTCTCCATTCAGACCAGACCGCCATGATGATTTTTCAGCCATCTCCCGTCTCTGCAGAGATTGACAGACATTAGTTTCCCACATTTCCATCATCTTCACATCTTCTGCCACCCCCAATACTATACTGTAGAGAAAGTCCCCCTGGAAATACTACCACCACACAGATAGTGCCCCCTTCAACAATTATTGGCACACAGTGCTCTAAAAAATAACTGCGCCCAGACACTAATAGTATAAAGATAATGTCCCCCCAAAATAATTGTGCTAAGCTGATACTATGCCAGGGTGCCCCCCAAAGTAACAGTGCTCCCCCAAATCCCACCAATAGAAATAATTCTCTGCCAGAGCACGCTTAGTAGTAATAATGCCCCTATAGTGCCCTAGTAATCATGTTCCTCATAGCCCCCCAGTAGTAGTAAAGCTCCCCATAATACCCCTAGTAGTAATAATTCTCCCTATAATATGACAGTACATGAAATACCCCCGCTTAGTGCCCGCAGTTGAGCTAATGTCCCCATAATGTATGCCAGTATAAAATACCCCAATATAGTGCCCCAGTAAATGCCCTCATAGTGCTCCTCTCCCCCTTCCCCATAGTGTCCCCCATAATATGCCAGTAAAAAAATGTCCCTTCTTAGTGCCCCAGCAGATGCCCCTATAGTGCTCCTCTCCCCCATAATGTGCCAGTAAAAAAAATGCCCCTTCTTTATGCCACCAGATGCCCCAATAGTGCTCCACTCCCCCATAGTGCCGCTCTCCCCTATAATGCCTCCCATAATTTGCCAGTAAAAAAATGCCCCCTTAGTGCCACCAGATGCCATAGTGCACCCAATAATGTGCCAATAAAAAAGGCCCCTTTAGAGCCCCCACTTCCCCATAGTGCCCCCAAATAATGGCCCTATAGTGCCAACAGATGCCTCATAGTGCCGCTCTCCCCTATAGTGCCCCCAATAATGTGCCAATAATTAAAAAAAAAAACTTTAGAGCCCCCAGATGCCCCCATAGTGCTCCTCTCCCCCATGGTGCCCCACTCATAATGTGCCAGTAAGAAATGCCCCCATAGTGCCCCCCCCCCAAATGGGCAAGAAATAAATTCCCCCAGAATGCCACCCCCAAAAAAATGGGGCTGAAAGAAATGCCAGCTCCCCCCGCAAAGAAAACCCCCCCAAAACCACTAATACTTACCTCCATAAGCAGCGATGTGATGCAGGCCTCGTCCGGCCTGTGTCCCCCGCTGTAAGCTGCCCGGCTCAGGCAGTTGCCTCTCCCTCCCCTGCCCTGCCGCAGCACAGGCATCCTGAGGACGGCGATACAGATGAATATGGAGATGAGCGCATCTCCTACTGCCCGCCGCCGCCACAGTTACATCCAGGGCCGCGCCGCCTGTGGTGATTGGCGGTGCGACCCTGAGGAATAAAAAATAAAATAAAAATTATAATTATTTGTTAAAGACGGCCCAGCGGCCGTTTTTTAGGGCGGCCTGGGGGGCAATTGCCTCCCGTCCCAGCCCACCCCTAAAGGAATGTGCCATTTTATTTTGTTGGCAACGTTCTTTTACACCTGGTAGCTTCTGTGTCACATGGTCTGTTGTGGGTGCGGCTTCTGTGTCACATGGTCTGTTGTGGGTGCGGCTTCTGTGTCACATGGTCTGTTGTGGGTGCGGCTCTCAGCTTTATCCTACCTCACAGTGCATTGGTGATACCACTATGGAGGCATGTGAGAGTCTGGCTGAGCTGGTTTCTAGCACTGTTCAGACCCTGTTCACACACCACGGGCAGTTGAGTGGTAGGATCCCATTCGTACTGAGACACCGTGACGCGGTGCTCTGATATGTTCCTGACTGGAAGATATTGGCAAAGTTCTCAGCTTTTAACATCAGCCTGAGGTATTAGCTAGTATTGTCAGTTGAGTATCATTTTGGTGCATTTTCTGCAGTGATTTTTGTATTTAGGCTGTATCTACTCTATTCTAGAAGCTCCTGCTTTCTGACCAAGGGTAGACATACTGTACATCCAAGAGCAAATGGGCAGCTATTAATGATATTAAAGGGGCTGTCTAAGTTGAACAGTCAGAAGGTCCTCCAGAAATAAGCTGATTACAGTGTATTCTGCTGTTGGGACATCCAGCAATCAGCTGTGATCTATGGAACCTGGCAACAAGTGTTCAATTTCCCTGCAGTGCCCCCACAGGGCAAATAAAGTATAGTATGTGCCCATAGAAATCAATAGGCATGGACACACTGGGTCCTCCAGAGATCATTGCTATTTAAAACCCAACTACACTCTAAGGCCCCTTGCAGACGAGCGTGTCCGGATTAGGTCCGGATGCGTCCCGGTGCATTGCGGCAAACCCACGCGAGTAGGTACGTAATTGCAGTCAGTTTTGACTGCGATTGCGTTCCGATGTTCAGTTTTTATGTGCAAAACACATTGCACCCGCGTGATAAAAAACCGACTGTGGTACCCAGACCCAAACTTCTTCACTGAAGTTCAGGTTTGGGTTAGTTGTAGTGTAGATTGTATTATTTCCCCTTTGGTTATAAGGGAAAATAATAGCATTCTGAATACAGAATGCATAGTACAATAGCGCTGGAGGGGTTAAAAAAAAAAGATAAATAATTTAACTCACCTTAATCCACTTGTTCGCGCAGCCGGCATCTCTTCTGTCTTCTTTTGTGAGGAATAGGATCTTTGATGACGTCACTACGCTCATCACATGGTCCATGGTGATGGATCATGTGACGGACCATGTGATGAACGTAGTGACGTCATCAAAGGTCCTATTCCTCAAAGATGAAGACAGAAGAGAAGCCGGGCTGCGCGAACAAGTGGATTAAGGTGAGTTAAATTATTATTATTTTTTTTTTTAAACCCCTCCAGCCCTATTTTACTATGCGTTCTGTATTCAGAATGCTATTATTTTCCCTTATAACCATGTTATAAGGGAAAATAATAATGATCGGGTCCCCATCCTGATAGTCTCCTAGCAACCGTGAGTGAAAATCGCACTGCATCCGCACTTGTTTGCGGATGCTTGCGATTTTCACGCAACCCCATTAATTTCTATGGGGCCTGCGTTACGTGAAAAACGCACAAAGAGGAGCATGCTGCGATTTCCACGCAACGCACAAGTGATGCGTGAAAATCACCGCTCATGTGCACAGCCCCATAGAAATAAATGGGTCCGGATTCAGTGCGGGTGCAATGCGTTCACCTCACGCATTGCACCCACGCGGAAATCTCGCCCGTGTAAAAGGGGCCTAAGGGTCCATTCACACATCCGTGTGTGTTTTGCGGATCCACGGATCCGCAAAACACGGACAGCGGCAATGTGCGTTCCGCATTTTGTGGACCCCACATTGCCGGCACTAAGAGAATATGCCTATTCTTGTCCGCTATTGCGGACAAGAATAGGACATGTTCTATTTTTTTCAGGATCGGAATTGCAGACCCGGAAGTGCGGGTCCCATAGAAATGTATAGGTCCGCAATTCCGTTCCGCAAAATGCGGAATGTAATTGCGGATGTGTGAATGGAGCCGAATGATGGACCCCATCCTTTTAAAGGGGTTTTCCCAGAAGGAACACTTAGATTAGGGGATAAATGTGTTAACGCTGGGGGTCCAACTACTTGGACATATAGGGATTACAAGCATTGAGGTCCCCGATTCCTCATGTTAATGGAGTGGTGGGGCACATGTCTCATCTTCTGTGGGACTGCTGAGGACAGCTTTATCTCTGACTGTCCCATAAGAGGGAATGGAGAGGTGATGATGCATGTGCCCAGGAGTCCAGGACTTGTGTTCTCGTGATCACTGGAGGCTTCACGGGTCAAGCCCCTGGTGATCAGACACATACCCTAGGATCTTCTTAAAACATAAGGTATAATCCATGACGAATACGTTTCTGTTGACTCTTGGTTGACTTGCTATGTTGAGCATGTCCTGCTATCTCTCCATGGAGCGGTGATGGGGCAGACTTACCTGTTAGGTTGGAGAGGACTTCATGTTCTCTTTCTTCTCCAACAAAGCTGTTGCTAGGTTTCCTTTGTTAATTATGTGTTAGTAATTAGTAACCAAAGCAGCAGAGCTGACCCCACTGCCTGCATATCGTAGAGGGAGTCGCCATGTATCCAGACCACAAGCGCTTTCTCCATCCAGAGGAGGAAAATAAGGTAAGACTGAGCAAAATGACCATAATCTAAATATATCTGATAATCCGGCATGGTTTCTGATCTGATGCAAAAACAACTGTGGTCAGGATGGCTTCACACTTAGGTTTCGGCACACAAACGTATTTTTTTCCCGTTTCCGTTCTGTTTTTTGCGGATTCCGTTTGCAGTCCATATGCGGAACCATCCATTTCAATGGGTCCGCAAAAACAACGGAAGGTACTCTGTATGCTTTCCGTATTTCCGTTCCGTTCAAAGATAGAACATGTCCTATTATTGCCCGCAAATAACGATCCCTGGCTCCATTCAAGTCAATGGTTCCGCAAAAAAAACGGAATGCATCCGTATGTCTTCCGTATCCATTCCATTTTTGCAGAACCATCTATTGAAAATGTTATGCCCAGCCCAATTTTTTTATGTACTTACTGTTTAAACATTATTGTATGTTTCCGTTTGCGATCCGCAAAAAACGGAAAAGCGGAACGGAAACACTACTGAAACGGAAAAACTGATCCGTTTAAAACGGACCGCAAAAGCATACGGTCGTGTGCAAGAGGCTTTCTAGTGATGGTTTGTAGGAGTTTTGTGTTTTTTGGGGGCACATAAAAATTTTTTTTTGCAGCATTTGTTAGGCAAAAAAACGCTACCTCCAAACGTTGGCTGAAAGTGTATGGGGATTATTAAACACATAGAATTACGGTAGTGTGAATGTACCCTTAGTGGTGTTTTTCTTCACTTACGTTGCATATTTTTATTTTTAGTTTTCATGGTGTTTTTTTGTTTTTTATGCAGCATGCTCCAGGTGTGTTCCCCCCCCTCTCATTTTATGACATTTTTTCCCCTGTTGACATCCATAGATTTTTTTTTTGATTTTTTTTCTTCAAATTTGAAAAAATACACCTATTTTATTAATTACATTTTTGCATAGTTAATAATTATTTTTTTATACTTTTTTATACAATTCATTTTATATTTTTTTCTACAGAGTGGGAGGGGAAATCATTTTCCTGTAGAAAGATGCATGTGTTGACAGTGCTGCTAAAAAATGGCAAACGATTGCCAAATTAGTTTTTTTTATGCATTTTTTTAAAATAAAAAAATAGTGTGGAACCACCTGTACAGTAGTAGATTGTTTTAATTCAACTTTTTAGACCCTGTAGGAAGGCACAAGGGTCCGTCATTGACGGAAGGTATGTGTCACCGAGATTCCTGGCCTCGGTGAGGTAACAGACTGTAATTTCATGTGTCAGCGGCAGCTAGTGCTGGCTGACATGGTTTTGCTATTTAGTATGGCTGGAAAGCCGATCCGGGCCGGCTCTTACTAGGAGCAGCCAAAGTGCAGGGTGGGTGGCTGCTCCCCATGTTCCAGGCCGGGTCTTGGTTTGGGCTATAAGACACAGGCAGCAGTGTTAGGTGGTAGGAATTTACTCCTCTCTGTCAGTCTCTGTGTTGGGACCTGGGAGTTTGGGCCTGGGTAAAGGCCTGCTACCTTGTTGGCGTGAGAGCAGGCAGTTCCTGCATGGTTCCTGCATGACTTCTGCATGGTGTGAACAAACACCAGACTCAAGGTGACATTTTTCCTTGAAACTGACTTTGTTTTGCTTATCCTTGTGTGTGAATAAACACCGAACACTGTTTAAGTTAAAGACGTTGTCGTTGCCTCTATACTGCGTCCGCTAGCCTGTCTACCGGAGCAAATCCCCACAACCCTCTACCCTTTTATACAGCTGATAGCCCGACATCTATCACCCCCCCCTCCCACTTGGCCAAATCTGTAAGGATAGAGATACACAACCACTATTTGACATGCAAAAACCATCCAAGATGTATTTTTGTGCGACGCCATAGACTAGCATTATAAAATATGTTGCGCAACATGAATATCGCAGTGTAGTTGTACCCTATATGTCGCTCGACACATGTCGTCATGTAGCCCGCCTAGCCTGAAGGGAAGCTTACTGACCTGCTTCCCGTTGCCGGCTCCCCTCTTATTCTTCTCCCGTCCTACGATGCTCCGCTGGGCTCCCTTGCTGAAAACATCTGGTTGACATCGCCACAGCCAACGCTGGCTGCGGCAGAGACCGGATCCCCTTGTGTCGTGACCATTTGTCATGCCATAAGGGGGTCTGGTCTCTAGCATAGCCAGTGATTGGCTGCGGTGACGTCAAACCGGATGTTTACAGCAAGGGAGGCCAGCGGAGCATCGCACGCCGGGAGGAGAATGAGCAGAAAGAAGGTCAGTAATTTCCCCTTTACAGGTCCGCCAAAGTAGGCGGAGGGTTGCCAAAATCCCCCCCCCTCCATGCTTGCAAAACACCTTTAAGGCTAGGACTACAGCACAACGTGTTTTAGAAAAGTCGCATGACCATCTTACGATTTGGCTAGCCGAGTCGCAGGTAAGTTGCGTGTTGCATTGAGGTCTGTGCTATCAAAGTCTCCTGCGACCTGTGCCCCCCCAAAAAAAACTTTGCCCTTTTTTGCAACGTCGTGTCGCGCCTCGACTCCATTGACGATGATTAGATGCAACGCGGCGTAACTTTCATGTCGTGTGACACATCTGGTCGTGTAGCCCCAGCCAAAGGAATTTTCCTGTGTATTCAAAGGCCCATTTTTCAGATGCCTCACACCTCCTTCATGCAGCCAGAGCTCAGGGACCACCTCAGCCCTGAACGTGGCCTCCTCCACCGCACATCGGGGCTCTAAATTTACTGCAACTTTCCCCTGGAGAACAAGCTGCCCTTTTTCTATGGCGCCGGCTGATGCAGTGTTATCATTGTGTGCTGACTTTTCCAGCATGTTGTTTGCTGCCTTCAAATTGTCAATGGCATTGCCCCTGCGTGCGGTGATTGGACTGGATCAGACTATGCTGTGGGGAGGGCTGGGCGTCATTGATATCTGCAGAGCTCCAGGAGCAGGTGATCCCATGGGCACCCTGCTGTCCCAGCCGCCTTTATAGGAGAGGGGGGTATGTCCTGTCACTGGAGGTGCATAGTACCAGGCACCCTCTTCCTGGACTATGTGGAACAGGCCTGGCCGAGGGTGCAGTGCGGTCAGTTTAGAAGAGTAAGCAGAAGCGAGGGGGGAGCGTGACAGGACAGGGGGGGAGCGTGACAGGACAGGGGGGGAGCGTGACAGGACAGGGGGGGAGCGTGACAGGACAGGGGGGGAGCGTGACAGGACAGGGGGGGAGCGTGACAGGACAGGGGGGGAGCGTGACAGGACAGGGGGGGAGCGTGACAGGACAGGGGGGGAGCGTGACAGGACAGGGGGGGAGCGTGACAGGACAGGGGGGGAGCGTGACAGGACAGGGGGGGAGCGTGACAGGACAGGGGGGGAGCGTGACAGGACAGGGGGGGGGCGTGACAGGACAGGGGGGAGCGTGACAGGACAGAGGGGGAGGGTGACAGGACAGGGGGGGGAGCGTGACAGGACAGGGGGGAGCGTGACAGGACAGGGGGGAGCGTGACAGGACAGGGGGGGAGCGTGACAGGACAGGGGGGGAGCGTGACAGGACAGGGGGGGAGGGTGACAGGACAGGGGGGGGAGGGTGACAGGACAGGGGGGAGAGCGTGACAGGACAGGGGGGGGAGCGTGACAGGACAGGGGGGGGAGCGTGACAGGACAGGGGGGGGAGCGTGACAGGACAGGGGGGGGAGCGTGACAGGACAGGGGGGGAGCGTGACAGGACAGGGGGGGAGCGTGACAGGACAGGGGGGGAGCGTGACAGGACAGGGGGGGGAGCGTGACAGGACAGGGGGGGAGCGTGACAGGACAGGGGGGAGCGTGACAGGACAGGGGAGGAGCGTGACAGGACAGGGGGGGAGCGTGACAGGACAGGGGGGGAGCGTGACAGGACAGGGGGGGAGCGTGACAGGACAGGGGGGAGCGTGACAGGACAGAGGGTGGATGTGGGGGAGCAGCCGGGAAGATATCTAGAAGGAAATATAAAACAGGGGATCATCTGGATGAGTGAAATCAGAAGGAGCGGTGAAGTGTGAGAGGACGAGGAGCAGGTGCGGAGGAGAAGAGGCAGCCAAGGAAACTCGCTGTGACTTCGTGTGACATGAGGACACGTGGGGGGTGAGAGCGTCTCAGAATGGAGAGGGGAGGAAGATGTGACTCAGTCTACAGGACCATGATTAAGAGGGTGAGCAATTCTTCTCTGTGCCCCATTTGAGACCCAGGGTAGTGATGGACTGGCATCTATCTCATATCTCTCTCTCTATCTCTCATATCTAATTTCTATGTATCTGTCTCATATCTGTCTGTCTACATATCTATTTATCTATGTAGCTATCTGTCTGTCTATCTAAATTTTATCACCATTAGAAAGATATATGAAGAAATTAGACAGGGACGAATGTCTAACATATTTTGCTATGTCATGTTCAAGGATTGAAATTCACTTTAAAGGCTATGTACACCTTTTAAATTGGGGTATTATTGCATTATACAAATTTTGAGCTAAAAATCATTTTTTCAATTGGGTTTTATTAAAAATGTATTCCAAAAATGTAAAATATGTAAATGTCAAGGCCTGATCACAGCTCACATGGTCTGATCACACCCTCTTGCAAATGCTCTGACTGTGCAGGACTGAGCCTGGATCCATTGTATCTTCCCGGCCGCCTCATTAACCCTTTCATGGAGAGCCCCGTAGTTGTGTACTAGTGCCAGAAGCGCCATTCTCCGCCTCACCGATCACCCCCCTTCCCCCGTTCCTCTGCCACTGGTCAGATCTCTAACATGGTCATTCGGCTATATTTCCCTGGTGCTGTGATGACTTTCTTGCTCGTTACTCTCTGTATCGTGTATTTCATCCTAATTTCTCATTTTTTAGGGGGAGTCTCGGGGAAGCTCGAGGAGGCGCAGACTCTTCTGGAAGCTCCGCCAACGTTGGAAACTTCTTGGTCTTTTTGAAATCGATAAGGATCACGACTTTTACCCGTTGACCTGTGACCTGAAGGAAGGACTGAGAGATGCCGTTCAGGATACCATCCAGAGCGAAGCCACGGTGAGCCACGCTGTCGCTGGGCGTCTGTCCCCAAAGGGTTCATTCACACACGGCAAGATTTGGTACAGAAAGTACCATCCACATACTGCAGGAACATTCCCATTCATAGGCATGGGACAGATATTTGTTTGCAGGAATTTTTGCAACAGATGTTGATGAGGCCTGGCTGGAGTACTTTCCAGACACAAATGCTACAACACGCCCCCATTTCACCCCCTGTCAAAAATACAAAGGTAAAAAAGGGGATTTACAAATATTTTAGTTAAAAATAAGTCAAAATTCCTTGATAAATTACCCCCTATGTATTGATTTGATGTCATCCATGTTTGTTTGGGGTGGGGGGTCCAGCCTTTCCATAGAACTGGGAATCTAAGTTTCCCATTTCCCTATGGATGGTTTAGGCAACTGAGGCTCCCAGCGGGCACATGGCCCAAAATACCCATATCCTAAAAGGCAGACCCCCATCACAGTTCCCAGTAACAAGCTGCGACCCGTGGCTGCCACTAGTGGCAGCAGCGCTACATAAAGCAGCGGTGGCCACGGATGAGCTCTCCCTAAACCCTGCCCCCTCCATACCTCGTGGCGCCCATGGGCACTCTCTCCACCAATCCTCTCACTGCCCTGCATAAGTACATCCTATAAGTTCCCTACAATGGTGGGGGGGCATACCAGGAAGAGGCGGGTCACATTTTCTGCCGCCACTACTGCAAAAGTGTGGCAAAATGCAAAAAAAAAGGAGCTTTTCACATGGTTTATGGACTGTTTATGTTGCGAGTAGCCCAGGCCGCATAGGATATGTAATCCGGCAGTGAGTAATCCGTAACGTCTGTTGTCTAAATCATTTGCCGTAAAAAATTCCTGTAATCTGCCGTCCGTTAATCCAGAAAGCAATAATCCAGCTCTAAATGGTTATTATCCATCTTTTTGGCTTTGATATTATACGATGGTAGAAGTTGTGTGGTTTGCGGACAATCATTTAGAAATAATTTTCTTTTTTTCAGCAGCCGATTCTTACAGATGAGGATTACAGCGCTAAACTCACCCAGGGCCATGAGGCAAGTCATTAGGCTTTACGCCATGATACTTACTTTGGAAACCATGCTACAAAGAGCCACTCTTGTTTTGGAGGACCCAACTCATGTAATGCTCGATTTTGCCTGTGGGGGAGCTGCAGGGAGATATAAACACTTGCGGCAGGGTTCTGTAACTGTTCACAGCTGATTGCTGGGGGTTCAGGGGACCTTTCTAATGAAAAATTATAATTTTTCAAAGGGCTGAACCCCTTTGAAAAATTTTTACAAATTTTTATGGTGTTATGTGTCTCGCAGGGCTATGTTATGAGAACATACGCAGGGCCGGTGTTCAGACATTTCCGCCAGTCTCTGGGTGTATCTGAGGAAAGCTACCAGAGAACTCTCTCTTCCTGTGGCCTGTACCTACAGTTTATTAGCAACTCAAAAAGCAAAGCGGACTTCTTTCTGACGTGAGTATAATGAGTTAAATGACCCCACTGGGGCTTAAAGGGGTTGTCTGGAGTAAAAAAAAAAACATATTCAAATATCCTATCAGAGGATTTAGTTAAAGGGATATTCTGCTAATAACAAGTTATCCACTCGATCGGTGAGCACAGGGGCCCTATGTCCACTATTGGAATAAGGTGGTGGTCGAGCATGCACACTGCTGCTCCATCTACTGTCTATGGGACTGATGGAGATAGTAAGTAGGGCAATGTACACCAGTGCCATAAACAGTTAATGGAGTACAGTGTACATGCTGGACAAGCCCTGCATTCAAATGGGGGGCCCGTTCTCGTGTTCAGCGAGGGTCCCAGCAGTCGGACCCTCACTGATCTAGCTGTCATACACTGGATAGGGGATAACCCCTTTAATAGACTATGGGGGTAAAGTATTAGTCTACCCCAGGGCTCGGCAACCTCCGCCGGTCCAACTGTTTTGAAAGTTTCTAGGGCTGGGCGATATGGCCTAAAATCTATATTGCGATATAATTTGAAGCATGTGCGATATGCGGTATATTATTTTCTTCTGTATGTATACAAATTACAAAACGTTTCAAGAAATTTTTAATATGTTTATTGTGTAACAGATCTTTTTCCAAACAATGTAAAACACAAATTCGTAGAAAATAAAGTGCAAAATGTAAAAAAAATAAACATTACATTTCTTCCTCCTGTCATGATTAGAGCGCCATCAGCCCCATGGCATTTGCCATCATCATCGTACATGTCCCCCAGCCAGCGCCATCAGCCCCATGCCTTTGCCATCATCATCGTACATGTCCCCCAGAGCCAGTGCCATCAGCCCCATGGCATTTGCTATCATCATCGTACATGTCCCCCAGCCAGCGCCATCAGCCTCATGCCTTTGCCATCATCATCGTACATGTCCCCCAGAGCCAGTGCCATCAGCCCCATGCCATTTGCCATCATCAGACATGTTCCTTTAGAGCCAGTGCCATCAGATCAGCCCCATGGCCATTCTTTGCAAATAGATGATGGACAACCTAAGAATATCCTACTGTCATAAAGTGCTTAAAGGGGGTCATCTCATTTTTGACATTGGGGGCATATCATTAGGATATGCCCCCAATGTCTGATGGATGTGGGTCCCACCTCTCCTTAGAAGCCCGCAAAGTGACAGAGGGCGCACTGAGCATGTGCGGCTGCCATCCTTTCAGTCCTATGGGGGTGCGCTCAGCTATTTTTGGAAGCCCCTTTGAAATGAATGGTAAGCGCACTGCGCAAGCGCAGCCTCCACTCCATTCACTTCTTTGGTGCTTATAGCAATAGCCAAGGGCACCCCCATAGGAATGAATAGAGGGTGGCCGCGCATGTGCGGTGCGCCCCCCAAATCGCTTTGCGTACTCCGTTCTAAGGATAGGTGCGGCGATAGGACCGGCACATCTTAGCAATATGTCCAAGATGAGACAACCCCTTTAACGGGGCATTCCTTTAACACACTGGACAGAGGGGAACTTTCCTCGCTCAAATCTCTGCTCGGCCCCCCGTAGTTTAGCATTAGGTCATACGTATATCAGTGGCCTCCGACCTGTGACACCTCAGAACTAATACTTCCAGATACTGTCAGCTTATGCTGGGAGTTGTAGTCCTGCCGCGGCTGGAGATCTGCAGGATGGAGACCGCTGTCCTATATGAAATGTCAGCCATACCTGGATAACCCATGAAAGAGCCTATGGATATTATATGTAGCTTTTTTTGCAGAAATGACAAGCGGCTTTTCCTGAAGACGCAGAGTAAGAGAGAGGTCCACTTCCTTCTGCGCATCCTGCGCAAGTACATCCAGCACTTCCAGTCCTATCCACACTCCCTGCTGGTGAAGATACTGGGTGAGCACCACTGGGTTTACTATGTGTGTTCTTCATCTTCTGGCATGGATGCTATGATGACAGTAACTGCAGATACTTGCCGGGGACCCCTGTGAAACCCCCATGACACCAGTGGAGTACATGTAGTGTCATCATCAAGTCCTATGGCAGTCCCATTATTAGGACCACCAACTACTTTCGACGTCGGCAGCGTGTAGCTCATGAAGGAAGTCATGTGTGCTGAGTGGGCTTGGTGGGTATATAAGGTCTACGATAGTCTGCAGACGTATCCCTCGTAAAATATCCCTGTAAAATGAGATAATTATTGACTTTCGGGCCAAGGGTGGCAGCATTTCTAAAGCTGGCAGCTCAGGGGACGGGTCCTTTCTTTGGGGCGTTCTTCCTGTAACTGTCACAGCTTCTAATAGTAGATACAACCGGAAGCAGTGGAAGGATGTAACTGAGCATGTGCGACCATCTCAGCGAGGTGGACAGGGCAATAAGGAAAAGAACAAACAGCAGGTGGCGCTATACAGATACATTTTATTGAATAACTCAGTGACTGTACAACATTTTTGATTACTTGCAATTACAAAAGTATTCACATCCAGGTGCCGGTTTGAAAAATGTAGAATATTTTTTATGGGACAAGTGGCAGACTACTGTCATTAGTCTGTTTGAAAATAAAGAATTAATAAAAAAAAATTAAAAATAAAAAAAAACGATGCTCTGGTGGCCCTCCGCTCGTCTTCGCTTACAAACTGAAATCAAGTGACTGCTGCAGCCAATTAGTGGCCTCAGTGGTTACAGACCGGACTTACGACTTATTCCCTGCAAAGAAGTTAGAATCAGATGAAGACATTGACTTTATAGGGACTGTTTTGACTTGAGTTCCTGCGTCTGGGGGGCCCAAAGGGCCCTCAGTCACCTAAGAAGTCCACAGTATTATAAATGACATTTGATAGTGAAGGGCCCTGTTACGGATTTTGCATTGGAGCCCAGAAGCTTCAAGTTATTCCTCTGGATATTATATTACTCCATTCAGGTGAAGCCGTGTCCTATAATCTGGAATGTAGGTGCTGGTCTAATGAAAGACACCTTGGGGGGTAGGTTTCGGACGAAAGGATTTTGGGAGCGGATTTTGTGCCAAAAATTTAAACCGAATCTGTGCTGAAAACGTCTTCCATTGTTTTCAATGGGAGGCTGCAACCCAGTTCATGCGGCCTAGGGTCTTTGCTGCGGGCCTTACAAGACCGTTTCTACAGCCGGGCGCCATCAGCAGGGCCCAGCGCCGGAGGGGGGCCCTTCATGTCCGGAGGCAGCAGGAGTGGAGATGAGCGCCTCCATTGTGGAAGCGCTCATCTCCATATTCATCTGTATCGCCGTCCTCAGGACAGTGATACAGATGGATGGTGCAGAGGAGCAGGGGAGAGGCGTCTCCCTTGCTCGTTCCTCTGATAGGCTACAGGCACTAGGCCTGTAGCCTATCAGAGGCCGGTGCAGGCAGCGCCATGACGTCCCGTACAGAGCGGGACACAGGCCGGAAGAGGCCTGCAGCGCATCACTGACAGCAGCATAAGGTGAGTATATGGGTTTATTGCTTTTATTATTTATAGTATACTGTGGCAAGAAGGGGGGTGGGGGCCCTATATACTGGCACAATATGGAGAGGTACTATGGAGAAGAGGGGAAGCACTATGGGGGCCACTATGGAGAAGAGTGGAAGCACTAGGAGGGCCCTATATACTGGCACAATATGGAGGGGCACTATGGAGAAGAGGGGAAGCACTATGGGGGCCACTATGGAGAAGAGGGGAAGCACTATGGGGGCCCTATATACTGGCACAATATGGGGGGGCACTATGGAGAAGAGGGGAAGGAGCACTATGGGGGCATCTACTGGGGGCCCTATGTACTGGCACGAATTATGGGGGGGCACTATGGAGAAGTGGGCGATAAGAGCACTATAGGGGCATTATATAGGGGCATTTAATACTGGCACCAATTTTCATGCCACTATAGGGAAGGGGGGAGAGGAGCATTATGGGGGCATATATGTGGGTCAGTCTATAGGGGCATTTTATACTGGCACATTATGGAGGACACTAATGGGACGGGGGAGGAGATCTATGGAGCATCTTCTGGGGGCACTATATAGGAGTATTTTATACTGCACAAATTATAGGGGCACTATGGGTACCTAAACTCAACTGGGGGCACTAAGTGTTTTTTTCTAGTGGCACACAGTACGGGTCATTGGAACACATGAGAGCATTCTGGGGACATTGGCTCTACTGTGGGGACTAAGAGATGTGTTTTTTTTTACTGACACACAACGGGCATTTTTTGTACTGGCGCACATTATAAGGGGGCGTTTTTCTACGGTCACACATTATAAAAATAATTATTACTACCAGGGGCATTATGGTGGGCTTTATTACAACTGGGGGACTATGGGAGCATTATTACTGTACTTCTAGGACACAATTACTGTTGGGGGGACTGTAGGAGCACTATTACTACTAAGTGTACTCTGGCACAGAATTATTACTATTGGGATTTTGGGGAGCACTATTACTTTGGGGGCACAGTATCAGCTTAGCACAGGTATTTTTGGGGGACATTATGGTTACGCCATTAGTGTCAGGGACACTATTTGCTGGGTGCAGTTATTTTTTTAGAGCATTGTGTTCCAATATTTATTGAAGGGGGCGCTATCTGTGTGTAACTAGTATTTTCAGGGGGTTTATCAGTTTATGCAGTATAGTTTTGGGGGTGCATGATGGGATGTTGAGAAGGTAGGAGGATGATGGAAAAGTAGAAAACTAAGATGTCTGTCAAACTCTGCAGAGAGAAGAGATGGCTTAAAAGAAATCATCATGGTGGTCTGGACTGAATGGAGAAGATAAAGAAAGAGAACATCTACATTAAAGGAGACGTCACTGGATGTACGAGGTATGTGGCGCTGTATTAGGCTACTTTCACAATTGCGTTAGTGATTCTGGCAGGCTGGTCCAGCAGAGAACAGCCTGCCCGGAATTCACTGGATCCGGCACTGCAGACTGAATGCCCGCCGCCCCCATCAACTACAATGGGGTACGGCAGAGATCCGATCATAATCTGGAGGAGGGGGGGGCGCGCTTTTTTGATGTTCGCGGACCACAAAATACATACAGTCGTGTGCATGAGCCCTGTGGGGACTCGCTCTGGTAGACAGGATTAGCGGATGCAGTATAGAGGCAACAACAAGTTCTTTGGATCAAACAGTTCAGTGTTTTATTCACACTTTAGGCAAGTGACAAAACAAGCAGTCATAATCAAGCAAAGTCACCTTGCGGCGTTGGTGTTAATTCACACCATGCGGCAATTCTGCCTCAAAGAGTCCTTGCTAAAGCAGCACCAACTATTTTTTTAAAGCCAAACAGGTATCAAGCCGTCATCCAGACACAAGGCTCCCAGATCCCAACACAGAGACCTGGCTTCTGAGCCCTGCTGCCTATTTAAGGACAGCCAGGTGCTGCCAAAATCCGGACCAGTATTTGACCTCACCTGGCTGTAAATCAGCCCAGCAGCACATGCTGGGAGGAAAATACCTGTTTTCCCAGACCAAACTATTATAGTAACCTATGATGCTGTGCGCTCCCATGCGCATGATGTATGCCGCTCCGGGACATATGAGCCCACTCACGGACTGTATGTCTCGGAGGGCATACGGTCGTGTGCATGAGCCCTTACACTGACTTTCCTGCATGATTCGTGTTGTCAGTTGCTCAGACTTGTACTCTGGCGCCCTCTACTGTTTATAGCAGGTTTATGTTTTGCCTAAAAGAAGCATAGACGGTCAATTTACCTATAGCTCTGGAATATTCCAACAATGCTAGACATAGGATATATATATATATATACGGTAATTTTATCACATATGTGAACCATTTTCTTATACCCCTCTCATTTTGTAGGCGTGCACTGTATCACCAGAGCTCAGGAGAAAAAGGTATGAAAAATGTGTGTGTTCTGTCTCTAACAGACTGTACTTTGTATTTCCATTCCTTACCGTTGTCAGGATCTCTGCTTGCTGCCAGTGAATGAGAACACTCTTGTTTACCTCCAGAGCATAAAGTGGATACAATTGTACCCAGTGTGATTGGGATTCTAATGTCTGTGCTGCTGAAGACTAGATAGGCAAGATTAGCAGAGGGGAGAGGGCTGCACAATCTGCTGTGTATTTGGCCATGTTCACACCATGTTCAGTCACAACTGCCATAGGCCTGATAAATACCAAAAGAGTCTCTTTTTGGCATCTGCCGAACAGGGATGTATTTATATACCCTTTATTTTGCATGGTGCCTATGGATGGCATATGTCAGAGCTTCACATTCAGTAGGTTTCCCCGCATTGTTGCTCTTCTAATTAAAGGGGGTTTCCGACTTTTTTTTAATGCTGATAACTAGGGATTAAACATCTGAACTCGATTTGCAGGAGCTCCGTACAGTATTAGAATGTATTGGCTCAGATGAGCCGAAGTTATTGCTTCTCGAGACTTTGCGCAATAACTTCCTAAATTAGTTTGTACTGTAAAACGCCATTTCCCGAACTCTAGTTTGGAGCCAATACATTCTAATACTGTATGGCGCTCCTGCTCCGTACAGTATCAGAACAAAGTTTTATGCGATTCAACTTCAGATGTTTCATCCGAAGTCGATTCGCTCATTCTTACTGATAACCTATCCACAGAATAGGTGATCAGTGGGGGTCCGACACCCAGGACCCTCGACGATCAGCTGTTTGAGAAGGTTCCGTTGAGGGCTGCTGCCTTCTCTCTGCTCACCAGGCACAGTGCCATCCATTGTATAGTGGTTGTGCTTTGTATTGCAACGTAGGCCCATTCACCTGAATGCTGGTGTCTTCTCAAACAGCTGATCAGCGGGGGTGTCGGGTGTCGGACCCCCACCGATCAGATACTCATGACCTATCCTGAGGATTGGTCATCAGTATAAAAAAGCTGGAAAACCCCTTTAACACAATGTTGCAAGAAGGTACATATGCAACGTGCCGCCCCCCTTCCCCCCAGGGCCGATCGTGTCCTGGGTTTTTAGGAATGCCGAGTGGTGTGGTGCGGCCTCAATAGTTTTCTGTGTGTTAAGGTGCTCCTACCTGGATACCGTCAATCCCCAGGGTTAGGCTCCAAAGCAATAAAGGGGAGAGTAATGGTGGAGGTGGAGAAATAGTCAAGTCCAGACTTTATTAAGTTCAACAGCTTTAATTGAATCGACTTGCACCCATACAAAAAGTGGTGTTTCTCGGTTCCA
Source organism: Bufo gargarizans (assembly GCF_014858855.1). Classification (NCBI taxonomy): domain Eukaryota; kingdom Metazoa; phylum Chordata; class Amphibia; order Anura; family Bufonidae; genus Bufo; species Bufo gargarizans. Next base: position 177,856,516 of record NC_058088.1, on the reverse strand, counting down.
GCAGGTTTTGGCATAAATTGACAGGCAAACTTAAATATTCAGCTTCATCTCTCTGCTGCGCTAAACTCGGCTTTAGTCTGGTAGCTGGACTTTAGGACTGTTCTGGTACCTTTGGAGTGGGGTGCCTTTGGCTGTTGACCCACTTGAAACACTCTGTCGGTTAATCTGTAAGGAGTCAGGGTGATTCTCCTCTCCTTCCAACTCTAGACTAGACCAAGACTCCCTAAAAAAAACTTCCTGTAGCCCCTCCTTTGGTAGGAAGCAGGACTGGCCCACTTCTGCTAAAAAGGGGGAGAATGGAATGGTAAGTTCCATTCTATCTAAAGAACTCTCTGCTGTATACGCTGCCACCTGCTGGTGAACAAGGGACATTACATGTAATACAAGAAATAACAGTTACATAGCAGAACAATTAATGCACAGTGTAAGGCTTTCACACTAACGTTAGGCTCGTCCGGCAGGGCAACAGAGATGGTAGCAGGGTGTAGGAATGGTAATACCACTCTGGGGTATTACACATACATGCCGCCAATATGGCCACCTACAGCTAATACTTGGCCAGTAATACACATTTCTTTTCCTCCATTACAGAAATACTTTATCATCATGCAGAGCGTCTTCTTCCCGGATGAGAGGATCACTGGCCGGTGAGGATAGCTTCATAACCTGGATCTGCAGTACCTACCTGTGTGGTGTTGATAAGTGTTCTTCTCTTCTTTCAGCTACGATATTAAAGGCTGTCACGTGAGTCGCTGGACTGAGCCCGAACCAGAGGGAAGTCGGGTCCTGCAGGTCTTCAAGGATCTAAACTTCGAAGGAAATGTCATTTGTTTGGGTATGCTGTCGGATCCAATCATCACTTATTTGTTCTTAAAGGGGCTGTTTGCTTTGGGTAGTGCCCTTATATTAAAAGGGACACCCCCCAATAAGTGTGTCTCACTGCCTGGTCCCTAGTAACCTCGAAGCAAGTGCATCATTTCTCTGCAGAGCCCCAACAGGGGAAAAAATAAGTATTGCACAATTTCCATTGAACTCTATGGGCCGTCACAGATGTGTTTAGGTCCTCCAGAAAGAAGGGCACTCACAAGTGAAGGTGTCCAGGATTTTGATATGATGGCCTATCGTCAAGATAGCAGCCATCACCCCACACTCCCATGATCAGCTGTTTGGGAGTAGCTATGGCTGCTGGAAGTAGGCTCTGAAGCTGCACAGCGCCATCCATTATCTAGTGGACAGAGCTGGTAACTGCAACGCTGCTCGCACTGAAGTGTTGGAGATAGAAGCGAGTCAGCACTTAGACATTTTATAGCATGTCATAAAAGTCCCAGATGGTAATACCCCTTTAAGAACTGCTCATGGTCCATAAAATCCATGCTATAGTGTGTGTGTGTATGTGTATATATATATATATATATATATATTCTTGGACAGCTGAATGGACCCTGGAGAGAAGAATGTGTGTCGGAAGGGGGGGGGGGGGTATATATCTAAAATGGTGCAGTGCAGATGTGGAGTTGTTGTCTACGATAACCAATCAAATACTATCTTTTATTTTAGATTTTTTTTTGGGGGGGGGGGGGGGGATAAAAGCTGCAACTTAATTGGTTGCCAGGGGCAGCTACTCCATATTTCTTCTGAACCCGTTCGTTGTGTCACTTGGCCTCATGTCCGTTCCTACTTGTCCCCTTCTCCCTCAGACCAGCAACGTCCGTGGCTGCTTCGTCAGACTGAGATGGACACTCGTTTCTTGCGGGACCTCAATGTTCTGGATTACAGTCTTCTCGTCGGATTTCAGACTCTACATCAAGATGAGAAAAACCAGAGCTGGTCTTTAGCCAACCTAATTGTCCGCACTAAAAGGTGGGGAGACGCTACGTTTAAAGGGGTGTTTCCAACAGCTATTCTTGTGTAGTTGCTTATCTCATGTACGTCTTCCCTATGCTTTTTTTTTTTTTTTCAACTCTGACTCTCCTCACCCGTTTTGACCATGTAGACCAATCCTTCTGGTTTGTTTCCATCCTATATTTAGCACTTCCTGTTGCTGCATCCAACCAAACCCATGATGCACTTCTTCTTAGGCCTCATGCACACGGCCGTGTTCCATGGCCGAGATCGGTTGACACAGCCGTGTGCATGAGGCCTTACTCTGACACACCTCCAGCACCGCCCCTAGCCACACCTACCTGATTTATAGCTCCTCCCACCCCACTAGTTACAGAGACACTCCCCTAACACCCAGCTAGTGTATAGCTCCTCCCACCCAACTATTTACAGACACTGCCCCACCCGTACATATCCTGTATATAGTCATACAGTGGCAGGCGCTGCCTATTGGACCTTTTTTCTGAACCTGGACAACCCCATGTTCTATAAGATGAACAGAGTCTGATATCTAATTCTTCTCTGCCTTCCAGGTCTGTAAATGGGACCGGTAGCCCCACTACATCCCAGTGTGCTTCTGTTCCTGGCACTGTAGAGGAAGAAGGTGAATCCACCGAACAAGAGGACGATGGGACTGAGTGTAGTGGCACCCCTGACATGACTTCTGCTAGGCGGGTGCCCTTGAAAAAAATCGGACAGCAGGCAAGCACGATATCCAACATCTCTGACGCTATAGCTCAAAACCGCCGCCTGCTTCCTAACTACAAGAACCCGCTGCATGTGATGGACGGCCCAGAACTGAGATACTTCATAGGAATCATTGACATATTTACCGTCTATGGTCTGAAGAAGAAACTGGAACATCTGTGGAAGAGCATGCGCTACCATGGCCAGGAGTTCTCCACCTGTCAGCCCCTCCCGGTACGCACAGAGGTTGTGCCATTGGGTGGAGACGCATACCGTGTAACCTTCCCTCACGCCCCAACACAGGCCTCTCAGCCAATGTACTGTGAAATAGTCATATATTCATAGCCTTCAAGATGCCGTTTTATTGTGAATGCCTTCATTTATAAGTAAAAATATTAGGAATGAAGGTTACTGAGCATACTTCTGATAATGGATGACCATAGACACCAACCAGCCATAACATCATCTGGTGACAATGGCGCCTGTCAGAAGGGTGGGATATATTAGTCAGACAGGCGGTAAAAATGGGCAAGCATAAAGACCTGAGTGACTTTGACAAAGGGCCAAATGGTGATGTGTAGACAACTGGGTCATTCTCCAGAATGGCAGGTTTTGTGAGGTGTTTCTACCAAAAATAGTCCAAGGTCCAACCGGCTAACCAGTGTCAGGATCATGGACGCCCAAGGTTCACTGATATCTGTGAGAGGTGAAGTCTAGTCTATCCGGTAAGATCCCACAGAAGAGCAAATTGCTGAAGAAGTTGGTACTGGCTATGATAGAAAGGACACACAAGACATCGCAAGTTGCTGTGTGTCGGGCAGTGTAGCCGTAGACTGGTCAGAGTGTCCATGTTGACCCTGTCCATTGCCAAAAGTGCCTACAATGGTCATGTGAGAACCAGAACATGACCATGGAGCAATGGAAAAAGGTGTCCTGGTCTGATGAATCAGGTTATCTTTTACATTATATGGATGGCCAGGGTGGGGTGAGGATCGTGTGTCACTTAGTCTTACTGGCCCACCGGAGTACCTGAGGATCCTCCGGTGGGCCCTAAGCTCTGCCAATAATGGACCCCTAATAAAACAGGACCCTTTAAGGTCCTATACACACATAGGGGTGGGCCATCAGAATAATTTCCTCTTGTGGGCCCAAGGGACTGCAGTCCGACGCTGGTCACTTACCTGGGGTAGAGATAGTACTAGTATGCATTATGGGAAGAAGACAATCTAGCAGAGGCAGTGTGATGCCCTGGGCAATGTTCTGCTGGGATACCTTGGGTCCCGACATTCATATTGATGTGACACATACCATCTACCAAAACACTGTACAGGTCAAGTACCCCACTTCATGGCAGCAGTGCCCCATAATGGCAGTGCACTCTTTCAGCAGGATAACGCATGGCCATACTGTTAAAATAGTACAGGAATGATCCGAGGAACACGACAAAGTTCAAGTTGATGACATGGCCTCCAAACTCCCCAGATCTCAATCCGATTGAGCATCTATGGGATGTGCTGGAAAAACAAGTTCAATCCATGGAGATCCCACCTCACAGGATCTGCTGCTAACGTCAGTGCCAGATACCACAGGACACCTTCAGAGATGATGGGTCAGAGCTCTTTTGGCGGCACAAGCGGGTCTTTTCTGTGTTATGGCTGATTGGTGTAGCATGCAAGAGCTTATGCCAAAGTTACTCATTAAAGACTGGTCTTAAAAAGCCACCAACAGGGGGCGAGCTGTCTTCTAATTAAAGGAACAGCTGCTCAAACAGCACTTTTCGGCCTGCTGTAAAATGCATTTGCTTTACAGGAGTTGCAATATAATAAATATATTTTACATGACTCCAGTTTATATTTGCCTACTTTCCTGGATTGTCTTCTCAAAATCAGGTGATGCCCCCTTCCCCTTCCTGATATTAGAAGCAAATGTCTAGCTGTGTTCTCCAGCTTTAGTAAAAAGGATCTGCTTCATTTTCAGAAGCAGTGCCACTTTTGTCTATGGGCTGTGTCTGGTACTGCAACTTATCCTTAATCCAGTAAATGTGGCTGAATTAAAAGACATGAAAGCGGGGGCACAACTCGAGTCCTGTGGGCCCCAGGACAAATTTAAGACCCAGGCCCCCAATGGTTTTTTTTCCACCACCACCACCACCTGGGTTTTGCTCAGACCAAGAAGACCAATAACAAGTCACTAGCCAAATCGTACCACCAGACCATAAACACAAATTATCACCACATAGTAAGTGTATACCACCATCCTGACTCTCAATAGAAACCACTGTGCTATGATCAAAAATGGTGGTGGATACCAATTCTACAAGGTGTTCTGCAGGCTATGAGTGAATACAGCACTGTTATATCCAGTGACATCCTCACAAATTGAAATAATGTACTTTTCTTTACCATCCAGCCCAGACCACCATGAAGACTTCCAAAAGCCACAACTCTGCAGACTATAATGCAAAGACATCTTTGACTCCACACTTTTCCAGCACTTTCTCCATGTCCCTGTTTGTGCCCAACACAATAGTAAAGTCTTGCTTTAAGAACCCATACAGCAGGAATGCCCCCTTTGTATCACCACACAATAGTAATGCCCCATTTGTGTCCCTTAAATATTAATGTGACATGTTACAGTAGTAATGTCCCTCACTCTATACTAATGACCCCTAATTTACACCAATATAATAATGTCCCTCCTTGTAGCCCAATTGGAATAGTAATGTCCCCACCAAATAGAAATGTCCCCCACTGTGCCCCATTATAATAGTAATGTCCCCCTCCGTGACTTACCTCTGATAATCCAGAATATAGAATATTATTGCTCCTCTCAATGATTTAAGGAATATTACTGTAATAAATATTTTTTCACTGCCCTGAAAAAAATATTAGAAAACATAAGACCCCGATTCGCCAACAGCGCAAGGACTGCCGTAAACGGCCAAGTACAAGCGTTTTGCTATCTCTGGCAGTCCCAGAGAGGTGGACGGCGCGCATGCATGACTGCCACTCCATTTAGCAAGAGGAATTTGGGGTGGAAGGTAAGGCCAACAATACCATAGTGTGACACAAAATACCGCCCCTGCAGAACCAAATAGCACAGTGCAGCACAAAATACTTCCCCAGAAGCTGTCCCTCTGTGGTGGCCAGTGGCAGCTGCCATGTTCTGTCGTCCTCCTCCAGTTGTCTCTAATTAAGGTATGGAGGAGGGGGCTGGGGAGGTGAACCAAACCACCGCTGAGACTGCTGCCTGCAAACATTCAGAAGAATACAAGACTACAAACCTCTTACCATCCAGGGACGGCTCCTTTGAGGTAAACATTCTCTTAACCTCATCTTCTCCATTCGGCCCACACCACTATGACTTCTTTCAGCCATGTCTCATCTCGACAGAGTTTGCCACACAGGTATATTAGATTCATCACTTTTCTATCATCCTTTCCACCTTCTCAACAAAAACTTCCCATCTTGTTATCTCAAAACTGTCATCCTTCTGCCACTCCGGATACTGTGCTGCCCATTACTCCCAAATACTTTACTGCAGAAAAATATTGCCACTAGTAGTAATAATGCCCCCTATAGTGACCCAGTAATAATATGCCCACCAAGAGTGTCTCCAGTAGAAATGAAGCCTCAGAAGTGCCCCCAGTAGTTATAAAGCTCCCAGTAGTGCGTGCCCTTTGTAGTATTAATGTCCCTATAGTCCACAAAGTGATAATAATGCTCCTGATAGTGCCTCCAACAAAAATAATGCGTAATATCCCCATTAACGTCCCTATGGTGCTCTAGTATCCTCTGGATAGATCATCAGCATCTGATTGGCGGGGGGTCCGACACCCTTGCCGATCAGCTGTTTGAGAAGGCAGTAGCGCCGCGGCCTTCTCACTGTTTATCCTTATGAAAAATAAAATATTCATTTGGATCCCACATCTATGAGGAGTCAGAACCCACTTCACCCTCAGAAGAGGAGGAGATCCGCTGTGGTGGAGGAGCTTTGTCCGCAGGCCTTTTGTTTGCTGATTTGATTTCCTCAAACACAGAAGTGAGCTGTTCTTTAAATCATAATAAAAAGTTCATATTTCCAGTAGAAGGAGACAAGCAATCAGAGCAGACATTGGTAGATAATTCATCAGGAAGGGGTTGCTGACATTTTTGGCATAAATGGTGCCTGGATTTTCTTTTCCTCTTATTGGGTTCCTCTTGAGAGGCAGACATCTGGAGAGGTCAGAGATGAAGACTTTAAGTGTTATATATACATTTCTAGTACACCGCTATGTGCATGACAGCCCAGCATCCCTAAGATGTGAAATATAACAGGGAAAGACCACTTCCTCTCAGAAGTACAATCTGATATCACCAGAAAGAGTGCATTGAGACACAAACAGCTGACCCCCAATGTGCAAGCATATCAGATACAATGCCGCTGACTAGGGAAGGAAGAAAAACCCCTGCAGGTGATTTGGAAATAGACCGCTTAGCATAAAAAATTACATGCACCAAATATATATATGTATATACACACACTCACCTAAAGAATTATTAGGAACACCATACTAATACGGTGTTGGACCCCCTTTTGCCTTCAGAACTGCCTTAATTCTACGAGGCATTGATTCAACAAGGTGCTGATAGCATTCTTTAGAAATGTTGACCCATATTGATAGGATAGCATCTTGCAGTTGATGGAGATTTGAGGGATGCACATCCAGGGCACGAAGCTCCCGTTCCACTACATCCCAAAGATGCTCTATTGGGTTGAGATCTGGTGACTGTGGGGCCATTTTAGTACAGTGAACTCATTGTCATGTTCAAGAAACCAATTTGAAATGATTCGAGCTTTGTGACATGGTGCATTATCCTGCTGGAAGTAGCCATCAGAGGATGGGTACATGGTGGTCATGAAGGGATGGACATGGTCAGAAACAATGTTCAGGTAGCCCGTGGCATTTAAACGATGGCCAATTGGCACTGAGGGGCCTAAAGTGTGCCCAGAAAACATCCCCCACACCATTACACCACCACCACCAGCCTGCACAGTGGTAACAAGGCATGATGGATACATGTTCTCATTCTGTTTACCCCAAATTTGGACTCCACCATTTGAATGTCTCAACAGAATTCGAGACTGATCAGACCAGGCAACATTTTTCCAGTCTTCAACAGTCCAATTTTGGTGAGCTCGTGCAAATGGTAGCCTCTTTTTCCTATTAGTAGTGGAGATGAGTGGTACCCGGTGGGGTCTTCTGCTGTTGTAGCCCATCTGCCTCAAGGTTGTGCGTGTTGTGGCTTCACAAATGCTTTGCTGCAGACCTCGCTTGTAACGAGTGGTTATTTCAGTCAACGTTGCTCTTCTATCAGCTTGAATCAGTCGGCCCATTCTCCTCTGACCTCCAGCATCAACAAGGCATTTTCGCCCACAGGACTGCCGCATACTGGATGTTTTTCCCTTTTCACACCATTCTTTGTAAACCCTAGAAATGGTTGTGCGTGAAAATCCCAGTAACTGAGCAGATTGGGAAATACTCAGACCGGCCTGTCTGGCACCAACAACCATGCCACGCTCAAAATTGCTTAAATCGCCTTTCTTTCCCATTCTGACATTCAGTTTGGAGTTCAGGAGATTGTCTTGACCTGGGCCACAACCCTACATGCATTGAAGCAACTGCCATGTGATTGGTTGACTAGATAATCGCATTAATGAGAAATAGAACAGGTGTTCCTAATAATTCTGTAGGTGAGTGTATATCATACATATCAGTCTGTAATAGACTGAACATGGAAGTCCAAGCAGTTTGACCCAGGAACCACCATACTTACCGCAGTAAGCAGCGGGTGAAGTGCTCTGGCTGAACACACCGGCACTGAAATTAAATAGTTGAACTTCTGGTCTGCGCTCCCTCAGGCGGCGTGTACGCACTACAAGCTCCCCACAGCCCTCTGCACGCGCGCGCGCCAGCCCGATATTGCCGTGGCCAAGTAGCAGGCTCTGTGGAATGAGGCACTGTATGCACTACACAGGGAAAAGGTGCGCTCATTCCCTCTACAGGCTGAGGGACAGGGGAACCCTGTATGCCACCTAGATAGGGATCGGGTCTCTGCTGACCGTTAGTATGTGGCCATCTGATACCTAGAGAAAAAACAAATACAAGGCTCCGGTGTCATGTGTTACCCTATATAGCCTGCTGATCGGTGGTAATTAATGTTTATTGCTTTCTAATGTGTCTCTATCTTGGTTGTACCTAGGGGACTTAACCCTTTAGTCATGTACTGCCAAGGACGATCAGGAAACGCATGATGACATGAGGTTAACCAATAAAGACCGTAGCGAGGTGCAAAGGTGGTAATGCCTCTCTGGCGCGTTACACATACAATGACCATAGAGTGGTAGACCATATAACTGATTACGGTACAATTATATCCAGTGACTTACAGTTGACATCTCTGTTCGGAGTTGTTCACTTTTTTCTTGTTTCTTCCATTTGGCCCAGACCACCATGACACCTTCCGCCAGCCATGACTTGTCTCTGCAGAGTTTTAAACACAGACATCTTTGGCTCCTAGTTTTTCCAGCTCCCTTCTTAGGACTCTTTCACACGGGTGTCCCGGATTTGCTCTGGATGCGTTGCGTGTGCATTGCAGGAAAGCCCGGGCGAGTGCGCACGCAATTGCGTTGTTCAGTTTTTATCGCGTGGATGCAATGCGTTTTGCACGCGCGTGATAAAAAACTGAATGTGGTACCCGAACCCGGACTTCTTCACTGAAGTTCGGGTTTGGGTTAGGTCTTCTGTAGATTTTATTTTTCCCTTATAACCATGTTCATTCAGCAGGACCTGCGCTGACGTCACCACGTGATTAGCGCGATTACGTCAAAGGTCCTTTTGCAGGGTCCTGAAAGAAGAAGAAAGAAGACGATGCCGGCTGCGCGAACAAGTGGATGAGATGAGTTAATTTTTTTTCTTATTTTTTAACCCCTCAAGGCACATTTTAGTAAGCATTATTATTAAGAATGCTATTATTTTCCCTTATAACCATGTTTATAAGGGAAAATAATACAGTGATTAGACTTTAATGGGGCTCGGGGTTGCTCATTCCTATTATCTCCTAGCAACCATGCAAGAAAGTCACACCGCATCCGCACTTGCTTGCGGATGCCTACGATTTTCACGCAGACCCATTCATTTAGATAGGGGCCTGCGTTGCGTGTAAAAATGCATGACTATAGAACATGCTGCGATTTTCACGCAACTGCAGAAGTGATGCGTGAAAATCACAGCTCATGTGCACAACCCCATTGAAGTGAATGGGTCCGGATTCATTGCGGGTGCAATGCGTTCACCTCATGCGTTGCACCCGCACGGAATTCTCGCCCGTGTGAAAGGGGCCTTACCCTTGTTACTGCTCAGTTTCCCTATTATTGTACCTGCTGTGTTGCACAGTGCCCCAAACACTGGGCTTCAAACATTATGGTGTCAAACATATAGTCATTTCTCTCATTCCACTGCCCCAAAAAAGTGTCCACACGGACAGCATTCCGGAAACAGAGCCAGAGATATAGTGACCTCAAAAATACTACTACCAAACAGCAATACACAGAAAAAATATTAGTGCCACATTTTGCACCCCAAGAGTAATTGCCCACACGCTTCTATCCTATTAAAATCGAATTAAAATAGTGATGTAATAGTGCCCCCTTAAGGCCTCACACAGTAACAATGCCCACCTTTGTATCCCTTTGTGCCCCCCCATCCTAAAAAGCAATAAAGGTGGCCATTGTTATCAGTGTGTGGGGCAGAAATGTGTCTGTCTTTACTGTTTTGGGGCAGTAAGGCAGTGGTTTATAATAATCCCCCAATCTGCCTCAGAACAGTAACAACCCATGTATGCCCCCATAAGATAAAAAAGATAACATATTATAGTGCCCCCTCCATAGTACCCATCACTTTGCAGTGTCCCTCATAGGTTATAATGCCCCCTTCTTGGTTCATCTGTTATAGCGCCCCCTTCTAGGTTACAGAGTGCCCAATACTGTCCCCTTCTATATTAGTGCCCCTGATCTGTAGTAGTGCCCCCTTCTATGTTACAGAGCCCCCACACAGTGCCCATGATCTGTAATAGTGCCCCCTTCTAGGTTACAGAGTCTCCTCATAATTTATAGTGCCACATCGTGCACCCTTCATTGTTACAGAGCCCCCTCACAGTGCTCCATAATGCCCCCTTCTATGTTACAGAGCCCCCCTCATAGTTTATAGTGCCCCATACTGCCCCTTGTAGTCTATAGAGCTGACTCTTAGTTTAAAGTTCCCCAAACTGTCCCATTCTCTGTTACACTTCCCCCTTCTATGTTACAGAGCCCCCCTCATAGCTTATAGTGCCCCATACTGCCCCCTTCTATCTTACAGTGACCCCAGATATGTAATAGTGCCCCCTTCTAGGTTACAAAGCCCCCTCATAATGTATAGTGTTGCATAGTGCCTGGTTCTAGGTTACAGGGCCCCACTCAAATTGTAGTGACCCACAATGCCCCTTTAAGGTTACAGTGCCCCCTGGTGGCCTAGAAAATTGCAGCGCAAGGGGTCTCATTTTTGACAATTATTTTGCAAAAATCTTCTTGTATACATGATTAAAAAGAGACTTTTTTTTAATATTAGAATTTTTGCTATTTATTATTTACTCCAGCCATACATATATGGTCAATAAAAATCATCATGAAAATTTTGTGGATTTTTAGGTCATAATCATGCATATAAATAGGGATGAGCGAATCGACTTGGGATGAAACATCCGAAGTCGATTCGCATAAAACTTTGTTCTAATACTGTATGTAACAGGAGCTCCGTACAGTATTAGAATGTATTGGCTCCAATGAGCTGAAGTTATTGCTTCGTGAAGTTCCGCGAGACTTTGCGTTTATTGTACTGTAAAAAAAACATTTCCCAAACTCTGGTTCGGTTCCAAGGTACCACTTGGAACCGAACCCGAGTTCGGGAAATAGTTTTTTACAAGTATAAATTAATTTATGAAGTTATTACCTGAAGTCTCGCATAGCAATAACCTCAGCACATCGGAGCCAATACATTCTAATACTGTACGGAGCTCCTGCTCTGTACAGTATTAGAACGAAGTTTTATGCGAATCGACTTCGGATGTTTCATCCGAAGTCGATTCGCTCATCCCTACGTATAAATCATTTTTAGTTGAGGGCTGATCAAAAACACCCCCCTAATTCAATAAATCTAGCATAGTCCATACATAGCGCTCTGACATCATGCCGTCACCCAGCTGGTTCTTTGCTATTAAAGCTATGAATCTGTAGAATAGTCGCTCCAGGAGCTGGTTCTTTACTGTAAAAGCTGTGAATCTGTGGAATAGACTCCCCAAGAGATGTTTCGTTGCCAAAAGAGCTGTGAATCTGTGGAACAGTCGCTCTAGGAGCTGGTTCTTTGCTGTAAGAGTGGTGAATCTGTGGCATAGTCTACCTCAGAATTTGGTCACAAGTCCACCTTTTTTCACTCTCAAGTCCACATCGGCCTGCCTATTTTCTCTTGTGAGACGACAAGATCTCCTGACAGCTCCTGTAAATCTCCACCAGGCAGTCCAGTCGGGGCTGTGAGCTCTGGAAGATGGGAACGACCTTGGACACCCCAGCCTGAGGGTCACTGGGATCTTTGAGGAGGAGGCACAAGTAGTAGTTCACCCTGTGCATGGAGATGCCCTCATTGATGACCACGTCTTGGACCCGGCACATCTCTACGAAGACTGTATTCTCCCGGCCAGAAGCGTACGTCGAGGTTCTCTGGATCCCCAGGGAGCCCAGGATGAGCAGGGACTCATGATCTACCTTCACCAGGTGCAGGTAAAGGAGAAGCCCTATGATGGAGAACAAGATGGCTGCTGTCAGGACTGCGGTGTGCTGTGTGTAGATGAATATGACATAAGCGACTACCCACACAATGCACGTCCAGGTGGTGAGGGAGCGGAGAGAAATCTTGGAGCTGGTGATGGTGAAGTCCTGGCAGGTGTCGCTGTACGACTGCTGCTGTAGCGTGATCTTGTTCCCATAGATATCCAAGTACTCCTTCCCTTCCATTGCAAAAAGGGCAAATGCTAGCTACAGGCGACCTTTGATGATGTCGCCACCATGTGATCAGTCATGTGACCAGCCCAGTAAAGCAGCATGCCTCTGATGACATCATCATTATCATGCGATCAGCCAAACAAAGCTGTGTCCTCTGGAGAAGGCAATGGCCGCTCTAAGCCGTGCTCTCTGGAAAAGTAAGGGTTAATAATTAACCCTATCATGCCCAGATCGCATAGCGTACTGATTTGCAGGACATGATGGGAATTGTAGTTTCACAACGGCTAGCTGTGACATTCCTCGATTGTCAGTTACGAATACAAACTGACTGTGGATTAGACATGCTGAGAGTTGTAGTGCTCTGCTTGGTTGTGGGGTCTCTATAATATACAGTATATATTATTATTTATTATTAATGCGCCATTCATTCCATAGCGCTGTACATATGATAAGCGGTGCACACGCATAATACAGTATGAGCATGAACAAGACGAGTTACAGACTGGTACAGAAGGAGAGAGGGCGCTGCCCGCGGGGGCTTACAATCTACATGGTATAGGTGAAGGACACAGTAGGTGAGGGATATATATATATATAGCACAAAATAAATGATAAGGCACAGCCTGGACATGCTGTGGCTTGTAGTTCTCTCCTCTTATACCCCTATGATCCCATATTAAAGGGGTTGTACAGGATCAGAAAAACATGGCTGCTTTCTTCCAGAAACAGCGCCACCCCTGTCCGTGGGTTTTGCCCGGTATTGCAGCTCAGCTCTATTACAATGAACGGACAGGTGTGACATTGTTTTTTGGAAAAAAAGGGGCCATGTTTTTCTACCCTTGGACAACCCCTTTAATGTCACATGGCCAGGTCACCATGTAGCCCTAGTCTTAAAGGGGTTGTCCAAGGGTAGAAAAACATGGCCACTTTCTTCTGAAAAACAATGCCATTCCTGTTAACAGGTTGTGTGTGGTATTGCAGTTCAGTCGCATTCACTGTCATGAAGCTGAGCTGCAATACCGGGCACAACCCACGGACAGGGGTGGCACCGTTTCTGGAAGAAAGCAGCCATGTTTTTGTAATACCACGAAAATGTTGTGTTGCCAGTCGCAGTATTGATCCAGCAGGGCTGGATTTCTGCCGATTCCTGGGCTGTGGCATCTCATGGGTCACAATGCAATTACATCATTAGGGCATGTGACGTTGGGTAGAGTTGGGGACAAGACATCCTCGCGTTGTATCTGCAGCCTGGTCATTCTAGCGTGTAGTTCTCTTTTCTTATGTTCCTGACCAATGCTCTACGACGACTTGGAGTCACAAAAAAAAAAGAGGACCACCACCGCCGGACCATCTTCAGAATTCCCAGTGGCTAGTCATACATTTCAAAGAATGACCACCTATGCCATACTTGGATGGACCAGGCAGGGGCGGACATAAGCCGGTGCAGCTGCACAGGGGCCCGGCGTGTGAAGGGGCCCATTCATACTAGTAAGCGCATCCAGAAGCACTCACTAGTATGCAAGAGATCGGCGATTACTTACCCCTCCGGCCTGACTGCGTACAGCGCGCATTATGACCTGACGTGCAGCGCGGGCTGCTGAAAACCAGCAGGGCAGGTGCTCACATCAGGCCACGGAGAGCAGCGGCGCGGGAGAGGTAAGTTTTATTATTTATTTTTAGTCTGATCTGAGGTCTTATGGGGCCCTGGGGGTCTGTTACATCGATATGGGGGGCAACTGAGATATGGGGGGGCTGAATAAATAAACAACTGATATTGGGGGGGGGGTCCTCCTGAGTAACTAATATGGGGGGGGGGGGGGGTCCTGGACAACTGACATATGGGGGGGGGGCTGAATAAATAAACAACTGATATTGGGGGGGGGGTCCTCCTGAGTAACTGATATGGGGGGGGGGGTGTCCTGGACAACTGACATATGGGGGGGGGGGCTGAATAAATAAACAACTGATATTGAAGGGGGTTCCTCCTGAGTAACTGATATGGGGGGGGGGGGGGGGGTCCTGGACAACTGACATATGGGGGGGGGGCTGAATAAATAAACAACTGATATTGGGGGGTTCCTCCTGAGTAACTGATATTGGGGGGGGGGTCCTGGGCAACTGGCATATGGGGGGGGGGTCTGAGCAACTGATATGGCGGCGTTAATGGGCATCTGATAGGGGGGGGGTCCTGAGCAATAGATATGGGGGCCTATCTGAGCAAGTGACATATAGGGGGGGCTGCCTATTTTATTTACTGTAATATGCAAAAGAACTTTTATATACTGGCAGACATGGGGGGCACTATGGAGGGGGAGGAGCACTATGGGGGGCCCTATCTTGTATACTGGCACACATGGGGGGCACTATGGAGGGGGGAGCAATATCGGGGCCCTATCTTATATACTGGCACACATGGGGGGCACTATGGAGGGGGAAGAGCACTATGGGGGCCCTATCTTATATACTAGCACACATGGGGGGCACTATGGAGAAGGGGGGAAAGGAGCACTATGGGGGAATCTTCTGGGGCCCTATCTTATATACTGGCAGACATGGGGGGCACAATGGAGGGGGGAGCAATATTGGGGCCCTATCTTATATACTGGCACACATGGGGGGCACTATGGAGGGGGAAGAGCACTATGGTGGCCCTATCTTATATACTAGCACACATAGGAGGCACTATGGAGAAGGGGGGAAAGGAGCACTATGGGGGAATCTTCTGGGGCCCTATCTTATATACTGGCAGACATGGGGGGCACAATGGAGGGGAGGAGCACTTTGAGGGCCCTATCTTATATACTAGCACACATGGGGGGCACTATGGAGAAGGGGGAGCACTATGGGGGCATCTACTGGGGACCCTATCTTATATACTGGCACACATGGGGGGCACTATGGAGAAGGGAGGAGAGGAGCACTATTGGGGTCATTATATAGGGAAATTATACTGGCACACATTATGGGGGCATTTTATACTGGCAAATTGGCAGGCACCATGGGGATAAGGGGAGGCGCACGATTGGGGCACGATATAGGAGTATTTTATACTGGTGCAAATTATAGGGCACTATGGGGACCTTGTCTCAACTGGGGGCACAAAGTTTTTTGGGCACATAGTAAGGGTCATTGGCACACATTATGAGGGTACTATGGGGACATTAGCTCTACAGGGGGCACTAAGAGGAGGTATTTTTTATACTGCCACAGAACAGGGCACTTTTATTTTTACTGTAACACATTATAAAGAGAATGATTACTACCGGGGGCAATATGGTGGGCTTTATTACAGTTGAGGGACTATGAGGAACATGAATACTAGTATGAGCACTATGGGAGCATTATTACTTCTGGGACACAGTGGGATTTTATTACTGTAGGGGCACTATTTTTACTACGTGTTGTCTGGTAGATCATTATTTCTATTGGTGGGACTGTGGGGGGCACTGTTAGTGTGGGGGGCACCTGGCACGATATCAGCTGAGCACAATTATTTTTGGGGAACATTATGTTCACACTATTAGTGTCAGGGACACTGTTTCCTGGGCACAGTTATTTTTTAGGACACTGTGTGCCAATAGTTATTGAAGGGGAACTATCTGTGTGTAACCTGTATAGGGAGCACAGCGGGCACAGTATTGGGGGGTGGCAGGATGGGGTGTTCAGGAGGTGGGAGGATGATGGAAAAGTAGGAAACTAAGATGTCTGTCTCTCAAACTCTGCAGAGAGAAGAGATGGCTGAAAAATCATCATGGTGGTCTGGTCTGAAAGGAGAAGATGAGGACAGAGAACATCTACATCAAAGGAGACGTCACTGGATGGAAGAGGTATGTGGACCTGTATTAGGCTACTTTCACATCTGCGTTAGTGATTCTGGCAGGCTGTTCCAGCAGAGAACAGACTGCTGGAATTCACTGGATCCGGCACTGCTGGATGCAGACAGAATGCCCGCCGGCACCATTGACTATAATGGGGTACGGCAGAGATCCGGCCACAATCTGTCAAAAAGGCAGAGAATCAGCGGGACCGCATGCTGCGGTTTGTGTCCGGCCGATTCCTTGCATTGTCAGCCGGATCAGGTGGCCGGAGCGCAGTGTCGCAGGTGTGAAAGTAGCCTTCTTTGCACAGAGGCCATCTGCTGTCTGTGTCCGCCCCTGGGACCAGGTGAGCTTGAGCCACTCTAGGCGATCCACTCTCCACTGGAGATTATAGTGGGGTGTCCTGAGTAGAGACCCCCACTACTGTATGACATCCATGTGCCTAATGGGGCATATAGAACAGGGGTGCATTCATGACATTATTTAGGGTGCATCTACATGAGATGTTCTGAATCGGCACAAGCTGCAGCCGTTCTGCTTATGGCCGCACGGCTTGTACTGGTGAAGCATATTGAAGTTACGAGCACAAGTCAAAAATGATCTGCAGTAGAATTTATTTTAAACTAACTTTCCGCTTAGGCAGGGTGCCGAATCTCCTTAAAGAGACCAGTCCTGGGGGGGCGTGTCTGGACGCCAACTAAGATGGCTGCTTGAGCGCTCAGCTCCCGCCTGCACCACCGCAATCTGGCCAGCGACACCCATACCACCGCCCCTATGGGGAATAAAACTGTTCCCCGCAGGTCCTCTCCTCCTCCCCGATCTCCCTTTACCGCCCAGGACGCTGGAGGAGTGCTGGGCGCGGGCTCCCAGGACGGCTCTCCCTGGCGAAGCGGTCCACTCAGCAGGGAGCCTCCCGCCATTGCTCCCTCCCAGCACCCCGACACAGCGCTCGAGCGTGAGCGCGGGAGGATCCATCAGAGAGGAGAGACCTGAGCTCTCCCCTGCTGTAAGAGAATTCCTGCCTGCAACCTCCAAGCACCCAGGAGACAACATGGCGGCTCGGGAGGACGGTACACAGCAGAGGACTGAGGATCTAGATACTGTGCCCCCACCCACCCCAGAGATCTCAGCCTCAACATGCTCCCCTAGGAGACCACATACAGCCCTTTTCAGGGACCCCTGGTCTGCCCCTCTTGAGGGTATCCCATCTGCCATACGCAATGACAACAGCAGCTCCCCATTCCCTACAGATGCCTGGGCTAGCTCACCAAGCCCCCCTCCGCTGGCTGCTATATCCCCCCGTGCTGCTCCTGATCCCCCACATTCCTGGGAAATATACCTCAGCGAATTCCCTACAAAGGAGGACTTTCGGATGCTCATATCTGAAGTTAAAGGGGTATTCCCACTTCATTAAATAGGATTACATTAAATCATTGCCCCCCACTAAACATTTCTTATTATACATGTAATAAAAAAAAACATACCATTCAGCATAAAAATGCTCTTTTCACTCCCCTGTGTTTATG
Organism: Bufo gargarizans; assembly: GCF_014858855.1. Taxonomy (NCBI): domain Eukaryota; kingdom Metazoa; phylum Chordata; class Amphibia; order Anura; family Bufonidae; genus Bufo; species Bufo gargarizans. The sequence goes on along the minus strand of NC_058088.1, from coordinate 177,838,530 downwards.
CTGGTATCCCATGGATACGGCCACATCTCGCCGGCCGCATCCATGGGCCGCGCCTGCGCACCACATCCTAACCTATCCAGCTGCCGGCCTATGCTGTAAAACGTGAACGCGCACGTCTTCAGCAGTATCGGGCGGCTCAGAGATAGAGCTGCACATGCGTGGCCTCGGGAACATTTCACTCTGGTGCACTGAAGGCTCATGATACTATATAAGATACAGCGAGGAGGACACCAGCTCACTCAGCAACTCCCTATTCCCGTCACAGCTTTGTGAACCTTCTAAGCTCCTCCCCAAACACGTCGGTCACGTGACACCTATCGGCGGTGTACGGCGCAGCGGTCACCATGGAGACGCGGTGTCCCTGGGAGACGACTCGCTACAGAACTTTGGATCAGTTGTCATTTCCCAGAGACTGAGTCGTTGTGTGACAGAGGTCTACCCCGAGGACCCTGACCCCACATGTAAGGACAGGTGAGGGACACCCCAAATACTGCCGCCGGCATTTTTCCCCTTTTCACGCGGCCGAAGGAAGAGTCTAAAAGCACCCGAAAGATTGGGTGATATTTAAAGAGGACCTTTCACTAGTTTAAAAACTAACTCTATCTGTGGGCAGAGCGGCGCCCAGGGGTCCCCCTGCACTTACTAGTAAGTCTGGGCGCCGCTCCGTTCGCCCGGTATAGGCTCCGGTGTCTGCAGCTCCTTCTTTTGTACTGGGCGGAGTTTTTGTATTAGGCGTGTCCCTTGCTGCAGCGCTGGCCAATCGTAGCGCACAGCTCATAGCCTGGGAGTCCAGATGTCAAGGGTATTATGGTCAGGGATAAAGAGTTCAAGCTGTCACTATATGCGGACGACGTCCTCCTCACCCTCACTAAACTCCATATCTCCCTCCCAAACCTCCACTCCATATTGCAAGAGTTTGGACGACTGTCGGGGTATAAGGACAACACCCATAAAACTGAGGCCCTCCCACTCAATACACCTCAGGCGACCCTTGGCCCCCTTCGGGCAAACTTTTCTTTCGTTGGAAGACTCATTTCGATACTTGGGTGTGAACCTTACCCCTCGTTACACAGACCTCTACAAACTTTATTTCTCACACACACATATATATATATTTATATACATATAAAAAGAAATTAGGGATCTCCTCGCCAGATGGCAAACACTCCCAATATCCTTTTTAGGTCGCGTTGCGGCAGTAAAGATGACAATCTTACCTAAAATCCTATACCTGTTTGAGACCTTACCCGTCTCGGTTCCCTTCAAAGATTTAAGATCTGTTCAGTCACAGCTCCATCGATTTATATGGGCTGAGAGACGCCATAGGATGCCTAGGTCTGTACTCCTGTCTAGCAAGTCTCGGGGTGGTCTGGGAGTACCTGAACCCAGCAGTCGCGAATACATGACTGCTATGTTCCAGGATAAAGTAGGTCTATTTCACACCGTTTGGGACAACTATTGGGCCACTAGCACAACCCTGAGACGAGCCCTAGAAAATACTGTAACAAACCCCCCACCACCACCTGATGTGTCTTTGTCTGTATTGTCTAAGTCTTTCTTTCCTTTCTTGCTACATTCTCTATGACAATGCTGTTCTGATCGGATTCAATGTAGTTCATACTCGCCCAAATAATAGATTCACGTAGCTACTTCCTCAGAAACGTTCTTTTAATGGCGGAATACCGTCAATAAATGTCTCTTCTTTTTTGTTTTCATTAAAGGAGTATGACAAGACACTGGATTTCCACCTAGCCTTTATTGGTTTTTTGTTTGTCTTGTATTTTTGCTGACTACTTTGTGCATTTTGCTTTGCTCACTTTACTTTGTACAAGGGTGCATGCAGTTGAAACTGATTTGTACTGATTGTATTTCAATAAAAATACAATTATAAAATTAAAATAAAGAGACCAGTCCTGTATGGAGATTTACTGGAAGTTCTCCATGGCAATCTTCCATGGGAAACTAATAGGCAAAGAGGTATCTCCCAAGGAAGAGAACCATCCCACACCAGCCCCACCTATTGGAAGTGGCTCCCTACGAGTCAAAATCTGACTTTCCAACAAGCTATATTCCCTAGTCAAATCCTAAGGCTTGTTGGAAAGTCAGATTTTGACTCCTAGGGGGGCATTCCCAATAGGTGGCCCTGGTAAAATGGTTCTCCTCCTTGAGAGATACAGATACCTCTTTGCATATTCAACTTTTAGAAAAGACAAATCCATCATTTTTGACAATCTACCTGCTTTTCAATACTCGGTGTCTATCTGTCAACAAGCTTTCGGATTCCCTCAGTTTTAGGCTGAGCCGAGAGCCTCGAATGCACCGCTGTCTTCACCTCTTCATCACACGTGAGTCTTTGTCCTCATAGGGCAGGGATCAGCAACCTTCGGCACTCCAGCTGTTGTGAAACTACAACTCCCAGTATGCAAGCTTGCTCAGCTGTTCTTGAAACTCCCATAGAAGTGAATGGCGCATGCTGGGAGTTGTAGTTTCACAACAGCTGGAGTGCCAGGTCACATAATCCACTGTCACTCGTCTATCCAAGAGAAGCAATTCTTATGCACGCTCAATGTTATCACCAGTCGTGCACAAGCGCCCAGCTCCTTCTTCATGGCGAACTTCCTTGAACTGCACGTCGCTGTTCTTTCGTGCGAATCACAACTGGGGCAGCCATTGTTTCTTGCACCGCAGTCACCAATGAAGTGACGTAACACATTCAAAACAGCAGTGATTAGGGAGATTATATCGAAACATTTCTTTTTTGAAAGTTTATAAAAAAAATAATATCCTGCAGCCAGAGTACTGATAATTTTTGCCTGAACCAGGTCATTTAACCCCTCAGATGCTGTGGTCAATAGCAATGGTGGCATCTGTGGGGTTAGGAATAGAGATGGAGAACCCTCTGCCATCAAATCAGAGACCCCACTGCGAAATCATGGGGCTCAGATCGGTTTCCATGAGAGCCTTGGGCCTTCTGAAGGTTCCCTAGTCCCGTCATGGTTAACTGTCTGTAAAACCGGACACAGCACACAGTGTAAGGCCTCACGCACACATCAGTGTCCATACTGCGTTCCGCAAACCACAGATCCGCAAAATATGGACACTTTTTGTGTGCAATCTGCATTTTTCTCACTTCCATCACTAGAAAGGACTAGGGCATGTTCTACAATTTGCTAAACTGACAGCACCCAGATGACGTCTGCGCGTCGTCCTTTTATTTTTTGGTCCGTGTGCAAGCCGCAAAAAAATGCAGATCGGACACGGATGCAAAATACCGCCATGTGCATGAGCCCTGTAGCCGGCTGTACACTGCCTGCACCTGAACTAGTCACCAAGTGGTGCAGCCCGGCAGTTACCAGTAATCCGCATGCAGATACTGCGCCCCTGCCGCACCATGTACGCCCACCCTAATTCTCACGCAATGGGGCCAATTTTATAGGATGTCAATTAACCTATCGATATGGTTTCAGGAAGTCATAAAACACTGAGGAACCCATACAGGACTTGGAAGAACATACAAACTCCATGCAGTTGTTGCCGCCTGATCAGACTTGTATCTGGGACCCCATTAGGGCCCAGGACCCCAGTTATATATTAGTCCTGATAAAATACACAGACGCAATGTTTTGTTCCAGCCTGTCTTTATTTTCCAGTCAGGATTACAACACGCAACTTTAGTGTCACAAACACAATATACAGCACAAAGGGGGTACCAGGCATAGGCGGTTTTGGGGGGGTGGAGAAGATGTGCACGTGAAGCAGAGGTTAATAATGGTCGGGAGAAAAAACAGGGGATATTCAGTACCCAGAGTGCCCGTAGCAGGGATTATCCTCCGACATCCTTCCCGTTCTTGGATCCACCACCTTACTATTCCGCACCACAGCTGGCGTCATTTGACATGGCCGCCTTAGCTGTGTGTGTCGGCCGACCTACCTATGCTTCACAGGGCGGAAGTGTTCAATTCTGCATCAATCCCTTTATCGTGCAAGCCGGGCCTACAATGCGTTGCAATTTGCAAACATCACAGATTGCTAAAAGGAAATCTAGAACTAACCAGAAGCTTAAAAAACGGTGCATACAGAGACGGCGGGCCCCTGGAAATCGATTGCCCTGCCAGGAGGACTGATAGGAGGTCAAATTTCACCACTCCGTAACGTTACAATACTGTAGGGGGGACAGTTAACAACATGATGCGATGCAGCCCTGCCCGCCTGGCAAGGAAAAGGATTGGCAGAGATATTCCTTTGGGTCACATAGCAATGCTCTGCATGATTCCAGTAGAGAGGGGGGGAGGATCACATAGCAATGCTCTGCAGGAAGACAGTCTCTGGTAGGATGAGATGGGATTTTTCCTGTGTTTTAGTACAGATATATATCATTAAATATCTTTATATATTATATATTATATAAACAGCACGGACACGACATTCTCCCATTAATATTCACTCGGGCAGCCGGGCTGCATCACTGCACATCAGAATATCACAACCGGAAGCTTGAGCTCACTGATCGGCTGCGGAGAAGCCTGCGGGGAAAAGAGGAGGAAAGCGGGGCGGGAGGGAAACGTAAAGGTGGCAAACAAAAAAGTAACGGGGGGAAGTGACAATAAAAAGGATAAATGAAAGAAGAGAAGAGAATTATTAAAGGAAGATAAAAAACAGGAAAGACCCTCTCCCCCGATCAGATGAATAATCCCACTTTAATCCAGTACTGCTAGAATATTCCTCTTTACACTGCATACAAACAACGGCAGCCCCACCAATCAGCTGCTTGAATGTTACGCAGGGTTTACCATGGGATTTCAACTTGTCCTTACTTAAAAGGGTTCTCTGGAAATTATATAAAATGCCCGTCAGCAATCCTGTCCTAGAATGTGAGTAGGACTGCCTAGGGGGTGAGGTGGCGGGGACGGCATCATCCTCAACAATAGATGGAGAAGATGCGATGCTGCCTACGATATGCCATCATGGCTGAGCAGCCTGACAGGAACACTTCACCAATGTGCAAGATATGCAAGTGCCGGAGTGTAGTGTGTATGAAGCCAACCAGTTCTGCTCACATTCTAGGACAGGTTGCTAGCAGCCATTTTAATAATTCCCAGAGAACCCCTTTAAAAGAATTATTTCAGTTTTAATGATTAACATCCTATTTGTTTAGAGAATAGGCATTTATCCAATTTTCTAATAAACTTGTATTTAAGATTTTGCTCTCAGACCTTTATTATATCCTCGCAGTAGCCTCTCTCAAGGCCCATGTACGGCCCACTTTAGTCCTGTAAAATGCATCCGTGGGAGATCTAAATGGGATTAAAGGGGTATTCCCATCTCAGACAATGGGGCATATCGCTAGTATATTGCCCCACTGTCTTATAGGTGCGGGTCCCACCTATCTCATAAACCGAGCCAGCAAAGTGAAGGAGGACGCCCCTGCGCATGGGGCCGCCGAAATTAGCCGAGCTGGCTCAGCTATTTCTGTCAGTCCCATTGAAGTGAATGGAAGAGGCGGCCATGCAAGCAAATTGCGCCCCCTTATCTGAGATGGGAATACCCCTTTAAAGATGGCGTCAGTCATGTGACATGTAACTCTATTAACATGACAACATCACCTAGAGACAGGCAGCCATTTTACATATCACCTTGAAACAGGCAGCCATATAAACACAGATACAGTGTGACTGATTCATGGGCTATACTATTCTACTATGCAGATAGGCGTCAACAACCTGATATAAGAAAGGTATGTAAGCAAAATTTTAAATACATGAATATCTTAAAATGATATAATTTCCTATTATATAATCAAATAAAAATATATAAAAAAAAAACAAAAAAAAACAAAAACGTACTGCTGCTTTATCTCAACAGTACAGTGAACAATGCAGCTGCTAAGTAGATGGGGAGCAGGTAGGTGGAGAGGCCGCAGCACTCGCAGGTGTGCCCCTTCAAACAGATGATCGGCGGGGGTGCCAAAAGTCGGACCCCAACTGATAGGATATTGATGACCTCCTGACCTCTTCTGATTCTGGAGAACGACTTGGGGTGGAATTAGCTTTCTTTTCCAGTAGTAATAATAAGATACGGTAAGACATGAGAAGTCAGAGAGAATAGATTGAAGACAGCGGTGGAGACAAGGCGACACAGGGAGGGGGATGGGTGCAGATGAGAGAGGCAATGTCAAATCGGAGTGGGAGAGAAGAAGAGTGATGCAGGAGAAAAGGAGGGGGTCTAAGAAGAGACAAATGGTGGAATTGGGTGGAGGGGAGACAGAGATGCAGATGAGTGAGAAGACCATACGGTGTGTAGATACAGCAGAAGCACAGACACAAGAGGATGAGTCATAGAGAGATGGAGAGATGAGTCAGAGACAGTGATGGGGGTAGTAGTTGTGATAAGGATGACATACGAAGACAGGCAGCAGGAGGAGAGGTAAAGGCACCATACACATTAGATGAACATTGGCCGATCTTGTGGATTTTGTATAGTGATGTCCGGACTCTCCCCTAATGGTGGACGATCCGTTAGGAGAAGACCGAGTAAAGAGAGGATGGGATGATCCATGAAGAATGGGAGGAAGAAGGGACTAATTAGTCATAGATAGAAGCCTTACTGATGGGGAGTAAGACACGTATCCTTTGAGGGTCCTTCCCTCTCCTCCTAAAAATACTATACTACATGACTGCGTTATTTGCATTTCTTTCAGCCAAAAACTGCCTTCAACCACGTGCACGTGACCATACAGTGACCAAAAGAGGGGGCCACGTCTCAGACTACACATCCCCGTAGAAGCAATGACAGTAGAGTTTCTAGAAGGAGAGAGGGATACAGATATTGCCCCAGCACTAGCAGGGGCCCCATTTTTCTCTTACTATAGGGTCCGCTCTCCTCTGTGTCCACCTCTGGCATTTCCTATAGAATGAAAATCTGCCTTGCCAAAAATTATTTCCTATGTGGTTTGGCCATGCCTCTCCCATAGATCTGCAACCTGCGCATGTACCCTAAAAATGATAGCTACAGTCCTCAATATTATAAGATTATGGGCTACAGTCCTTGATATTAGAAGATTATGGGCTATAGTCCTCGATATAAGATTATGGGCTTTGTAAGATGTGGCAAAAGTGGACTCAGGAGAGAATCCTGAATATTCTGCAAAGGAAAAACAGAACAGAATTTCATGTGAACGATGAAGTTTCCAAGGACTGGACCAAAGGCCAACAAAGGTCTTCCCAATTCTTTAGCGGGCAACAGTCAGTTACAAATGCTGAACCCAAGAGCTTACACTCCACACAATGAAGAGCGGTTGAATCAGTCAGAAAATACATCCCTCAATTAACACCAAACTCTCCAGCTCCAAGGCTGAGGTTTGTTCAGTCTTGACGGTATTAATGTCTCGCTAAATATTTTTGACATTGCTCTGAGATTCCCTGGAGACTTTCCATGGAGATTTATGGATTGGATGCGGCTGCAAAATTTGGAGCGAAGGGTGTCTCAGCAGACTTAGGCTCCATTCACACGTCCGTGGTGTGTTGCGGATCCGCAACACACCCGCCCAGCACCCCTATAGAAATGCCTATTCTTGTCCGCAAGCTGCGGACAAGAATAGGACATGTTCTATCTTTTGCGAAGCTGCGGACCCGAAGATCGGGGCCGCGCTCCGCAAATGCGGATAGCACACTGTGTGCTGTCCGCATCCATTCCGTCCCCATAAAAAATGAATGGGTCCGCACCCGTTCTGCAAAATTGCGGAACGGATGCGGACCCATTTGCGGACGTGTGAATGGAGCCTTAAGGTTTTGACCGGTGGGGTTCCAGCGCTGTCTCTCCTTGCTAGTGAAGACTTGGTCAACAGAAGGTCTGCCCATTGATGGGGGTCCTTAGGCAGTTTTTAGCCTGTGGTTGACCACAGCTGTCACAAGACCAAGCTGCTTCCCATGGGGACCGGAAGTGGCCGGGAAGAGAGCAGCGGCGGAGCTAGTGGCTCTGAGGAGGACACTTTAAAGGAGTTTTCCAGCCTAGAGACACTGATAATCCTCAGGATACGTCATCAACACCAGATCGGTGGAGGGTCTGACACCAAGGATCCTCACTGATCAGCTGTTTTTGGCAGCCGCCTGTGCCACAATCTAACCTGTGGACGGATCCGGAAGCAGAAGGCTCCGTCCACTATGTAGTGGCCGCGCCATGGTACTGCAGCTCAGTTGACCTGGCACGGCCACTGCACAGTGTAGAGAGCCTTCCTTTCCTGCACCAGCAACTGCCAAAAACAGCTGATCAGTGAGGATCCTGGAGGTCGGACCCCTTCCAATCTGATACTGATGACCTGATCATGGCCATTGTCTCAGGGTAAATCGACACACAAAGCAAAGGCCAGATTTGTCATAGATTTGCAATAGATTTCTCCCTTTTCAATGCGCCACATAAACTGACACACTGCAGGACATTATACATGCCTGAGTTGCTGCAGACCTTCTTTCTGAAAAGGATCAGGGCCTATAGAATTATGCGCACGCTATCTGACATATCTATGTGCGGATGACATGCTGTAGCTACTAGTGAAGAGTCTTCCTTCCTCCATGTGGCTTCCTACACTACATGCGATTTTGTGGCAAGCTCTGCCTGCCAAACACGTGGACGTTACGTGTTTTTTTCCCCCCATGCAATGAAAAACTTCTGTCTTTGGCAGAAGTTAACCCCTCGTTACCCTAGGATGGATGACATGAGTTTTGGCTTACCGTCCAGACACTCACCAGCTCACATCTGGTTGGAGAAAGAGGTTGGGGCGACGACTTGTTGGCTATACCCCCCTTGGCTGTACCCCTGTTGGTTGTATTCGGGCTGCTGGCCATAATAGTCGGGCTGATAACCTGCTTGTTGTCCGTAAGAGTCCTGCTGAGCGTAGCCCTGACCCTGAGCGTAGGAGTCTGGAGCAGGCTGTTTCTCCTGGGCTGGTGGTGGGTACTTCATGAATGGAGTGGTCCAGCCGGTCTCTTTGAATGCAAACCAGACGTTTCCGAGCCAGATTACACAGTTCAGGAAGCCAAAGGCCTAGAAAAGAGGGAAAAGTTAGGGGTAAATTTGCCATTTTCAGGGTCCCAAGTAACGTTATGTCATGGGGGGGGGGACCCCAGTCACACTGCTAGTTCTGCTCTATCAGCCCATTAAGCCCCACTCTCCGATTAGCTGTGCAACCTGGGCACTTCTGCTACCGCTCTACAGTCGGGAAGGGCCCCCCAGTGCAGGCGAGGCGGCTGCATCGGCAGTACTGTATGTCCGTCCCTTTAGTCAGGCTTTTCAGCTAACTTCTTGTGGCCAGTAGGGGGCCCCCTGATCTCTGGGGCCCTGAATATTAGCTTGTAAAGTCCGCTACTGCAACAGCCACACGGCTACAAAGCTATCTGAACCTTAGAGAGCCAAAGGGGATGTCCAGCCTGGTGGCAGACAACTGCGAGGGTCCTTCCCAATCCCCATAACGAACCCCACTCATCTGTCTGCAGTTCTGTCGCTGCTTCGTTCACGACCCCCCACAGGACGAGGAAGCGGCTTGGTCCCATGACTGCTGTAGCCAATCACAGGTCTCAGCGACGTCAATGCTATGTCACAGCAGTGTTACACCGTTCAAGCCTCTGTGACTGCTGAGGCCTGTGGCTGGCTGCAGCGGTCACAAGACCAAGCTGCTTCCTGTGGAGATCAGAAGCAGCGGGGTTAGTTATGCTTAGGGGGGGGACAGGGGAGGACCTCAGGGTTTGTCAGCTCCAAGACCAGACAACCCCTTTAATCACTACTTTACATTTTTTTTTAGAAATAATTTGCTTTGATATTTGATAATCCAGAAATTCTCATAGTCCAGGACAAAATAACACGATAGGTCAGCATTTTATTATGGCGGCTCTCTTTTTTTTCACAGTTTTTTTCCAGTCCTATAAAGAACGCATGAAGTAAAGCCTAAAAAATGTGTTTTTCAAAAAAAAATATATGGGGTAGAGGGGTAATTTTTAATGCCAGCCTTTCCTACACCAGTCAAACCCACTGAAGTAAGATGTGCTAACGGTATAAAGAGCTGCGTGCTATGACCAGGTGTAGATGTGTGCCATAATTTACGGCAATTTCTGGTGCAAATGATGGTAAATCTGTTGGTTTGAGGTAGACGAGGTAGACCACGCCCCCTCTTAGTAAACCCCACCCACTTTTCACATCACCTTTGACAAGTGGCGAGAGAAGCGTAAAACTGCAAAAAAGTTTTCTGCTGATACCTGGCTAAAATATGGCCCCTGGATGCCAGTTTCTATATTATTTAGTCCAACCCTTTATTTGGAAACTATCTGTAAAGGAGCACTAAGTTAAAGGGCATCTGTCAGCAGTTCTGTACCTATGACACTGGCTGACCTGTTGCATGTGCTCTTGGCAGCTGAAGGCATCTGTGTTGGTCCCATGTTCATATGTGCCCGCATTGCTGAGAAAAATGATGTTCAAATATATGCAAATGAGCCTCTAGGAGCAACGGGGGCATTGCCGTTACACTTAGAGGCTCTGCTCTCTCTGCAACTGACGAACCCTCTGCACTTTGACAGGGCCAGGCAGGGAAAACGTGATCACCCCTGGCCCTGTCAATCAAAGTGTAAAGAGCGCAATAGTTACAAAGAATGCAGAGCCTCGAAGTGTAACGGCAACACCCCCGTTGCTCCTAGAAGCTCATTTGCATACATTAAAACTTCATTTTTCTCAGCAATGAGGACACATATGAACATGGGATTAACATGGATGTCTTCAGCTGCCAAGCGCACATGTAACGGGTCAGCCAGTGTTATAGGTGCAAACCCGCTGACAGATGCCCTTTAAGTCTAGTGCGGAGCCTCGGGGACATAGCATGATGTGTCAAGCCCCACCCTCTCAGGCCCTGCATTAAGTATAACACAGGGTATTAGTTTTGCCTGGAGTGTTCCTTCAACCATTAAAAGAAAGATGGATGCTGGAATATACAGGTAAGTGTGTAGTTCTAAATTAAAGGGGTTTTCTGGGAATTCGGTATTGATGGCCTATCCTCAGGACAGGTCATCAATATCTGATCGGTCAGGGTCCAACTCCCGCTACCTCTGCCGATCAGCTGCTTGATGGGCTTCAATGTCACGTTCATCAATCACGTGGCCTAGGTGCAGCTCAGTCCCACTCAGATGAATGGGCTTCGGCTGCAATACCAAGCATAGCCACTATACACTGTACGGCGCTGTGCTTGGTAAGCTGCGAGGACCCTCAATGATCAGATACTGATGATGTTTCTTGAGGATAGGCCATCAATACTGAACTCCTTCGAAGCCCCCTTAATACAGTTCAAGACCTAATACGGCTAGCTTCACACTTGCTCATTTTTGCACTAACAGTCAACTAAAATCCATTGCATCCGTTTTTCCAATCTCTCAGATAAAAAAAATGTCGGATTCTGTAAGAGTAAACTGTTCACGAGTAGAATGATATTTTTGTACCAAAAAAAAATGCAAGCTAGCCAGTGATCCCTCAAAAGTCATGTCATGTTAGAGAATGGCCACTAGAGGTCACTTGTGCACCTACAATATTAGGAGCAGCCATGGACGGGTCGGGCACACTTACCACAGAGGTGTTGAGCCCCGACATCACGGGATCCCTCACTTCTTGACATGTGGTCTCTGGACTCTTGCACGTGGCGATCCCTTCCTTGATCAACTCGGGGTCAGTAGCCACCTTAATGTCAGACAAGCCCTTGGCCCATGCACTTGAACTTACCAGCCACAGGAAGGCAAAGACGGCGGTCACTATACAGTCCTACAAGGAAAAAGACAGAACGTGTGTGTGCGCCGATTTACCAACAGTCAGCGACATTCATTTCTTGTGGACAATCTGCACTCGCCCCTTCTAGGCCGCCGGCCGTAATAAATGTCCGCAAGACACTGACCCCCCTCTGGTTCTACTGACGCAAACTTACATCACTATAGTACCTTATATCCGTTTCCCCCGCTATACTTTAACGACTACAGACGCACAGTGCAAGACGCCTATCAGAACGTATGGTCATCAAGGGGGGGGGGGGGGGGGGTTGCCCTGCTCGGGGCCCTCCCTTAAAAAAATCTGAATGGAGATCATGTATTCAAGCGACTCATTCTCATGGGAGCAGTCCTCGTTTTTTACTTTGAGCAGTCATTTTGGAGAAAATGCCAGGCTGCCCGTGGCATCCTCCCCCCCGTCAACATCTAGTGGCCTTAGCCACCGCCTCGAATTAATGAATTTCTGTTGCTTATCATGCATACGCCATGACGTCAGTATATTTCTATTGCATCTGCGCCGTTTCTTGCAAGGACCCTTGTCTTAAAAGGGTTTGTTATGATTTTTGAACTGATGGCCGCTCCTCTGGACAGGTCATCAGTATCTGAATGCTGGGGGGTCTGACACCCGGGACTAGGCTTGAGCGAATCAGATTACGGTAGTTTGTAAACTTCGTTAACAATATGGGCTCCGTCCTACTGTAAAATGTATGGCCTCTGCGGATGCCTTTCCGAAGTTTCACCAAATATCGCGCGACTCACTTCGTCTCGCCTCTAGCGCGTGTCACTTTGTTTATTGGCATAAATTACTGTATCAAAGAAAGTACTAGGCCTAACTCGGATTTGGGCCTCATTACCGAAGCAGAGTCCAGCTTCGTATTTATGCCACACTTGAGACAAAGTAAATCTCGCGATATTCTGCGGAGGCCGTACATTCTACGGTAGGACCGAGCCCATATTCTTAAGGTAGTTTTTAAATCAATGCTCTATCTGAAAAAGATTCGCTCAACCCTACCCGGGACCCCCGCCGATCAGCTGTTTGAGAAGGCACTCGCAGCAGTGCCACGGCCTCTCAGCGACGACACGTTCATCGGCCACATGACCTAGCTGCAGCTCAGCCCTATTGAAGTGAATGGGGCGGAGCTGCGATAACCGCCGCTATACAATGTGAGCTAAGAGAAGGCAGTGGCGCTAATGTGGGCGCTGGCGCCTTCTCAAACAGCTGATCAGCAGGGGTCCCAGGTGTCGGACCCCCACCGATCATAAAATTTTGGAAAACCCCTTTAAACATATTTATGCTGCTTTTGTGCCCTCTGATGCCTTTGATTAAAACTGCTGACTGCTCTTCCCAAAGCAATGGAGCCATCAGCGCCATGTTAGCTATCAGATGCTGTGTGGTTAGTTCGGACCATTGAAATCAATAGGAAAAAACCAAACCATATCAATCCGCCAAAAGGTACTGGATTAGTAGGGACTTTTTGAAATTCATTCATCCGAGGCCACTAGATGTTGCCGGGGGGGGGAAGCCACGGGCAGCCTGGCATTTTCTCCAAAATGACTGCTCCCATGAGAATAAGAGTCACTTGAACACAAGCTCTCCATTCTGAAATTTAAGGGAGGGCCCTGAGCACCGGCAGCCCCCCCCCCCCACCCGTGATGACCATATGTTCCGATAGGGGTTTTGCATTGCACTTCTGTAGTCGTCAAAGCACAGAATCAAAAATGGCATAAAAATGCCCCTTTAAGAGGTGAGCTGTGGATGGATACCGGTCAGCTGAAGCTTCCGGGTCATATTCAGACTATGTGATGAAATACAGGAGATTTAAGAGTTCCCATACCCCTAGCGGTAACGTGCCACACGGCCAAAAACTGCATGCGGTTATCACAAATTACATGCGGTTTTTGGCTTCAGCTTTCACAGGAAAGACGAGTGCTTCACCTGTACAAGCCATAAGACCGGGTTCTGGCCACGTGGCACACGACTAGATGTACGGGCACCATTATATGCCGCAATGTCCCCTTCCCGCGGCAGGTGCGCTGACTTACGATCATGGGACCTTTGTTGTTCTCGCGGTATTTGTTCTGTAAGAAGATGTACGTTGCAAGTGCCCCAAGGGAGTAAAGGAAAGCGAACACCGCTATGGTGACAAAAAACTCGGCAGAGGAGGAATAATCGCCAACCAAAAACACCTTAGTGGTAGCGCCGCCCTGGCATGTTGGAGCTTCGAAGTACTCCTGGTGCAGCCTAGAAGAGAGGAGAGAGAACGGAGAACACCGACGTGGAGTAAGGGTGACACAAAAGTGAGCTGTGGGGGAAGGGTTAAACCGGCCATACGCATTAAATGAAACCCGTCAGCAGGATCAACCCGTTTAAATCGGACACACTGTGTGTTAGGGTTGACTCTGCTGATTAAAATGATACCTGTCTTGTGAAAATCGGGCGCAGCGTTCTAGAGAAATAAAGGCTTTTATTCTTTATGCTCATCAGGGCTTCAGTGCACCGAGGGGCGGGGCCTAGCACCTCATCTTTCCAGTGCTGGCCACGCCCCTCGGAGCACCGAATCCCTGATATGCATACAGAAGAAAAGTCTTTTTTTCTCTGGAACGCTGCGCCCGATTTTCACAAGATAGGTATCATTTTAATCAGCAGGATCAACTCTACCAGGCGGTATGACTGTTTTAATAGAGCTGGTCCTGCTAACATGGGTTCTTTTAAGGCCAGCTAATGTGTCTAGTGTATGACCGTGTCCTGACTTGCCTAGTCCTTTAGTTATCAAAGGAGAAAAGCCGCCATCAGAAATGCCTGGCAGCAGTTTATTCTCCACCCTGCACACTCTGCTGAGCATGCATGTGTACAGGCGTTGGCCTGGCAGCTCTCTGTATGGCCGGCCTAACGTTCATCAGAATAAGGGCTAATTCACACTGCCGTACGACCGCCCTGTGCAGTACTGCCCCTCTATATGGATCTGATGTTATATGGAGCCATGCAGAGGTTCCTCATTCTATATGATGGAGATAGCCTGGGCTATACTATCTAGGCGTGCTGACAGTTCGGCAGTATGGGGCTGTATGGACTCTATAGGTCATTTTATGAAACATTGTGCGCAAGCCGTAAAGAAAGGGTTAATCTATGAAACTGTAAGGGTATAAATTTGGGCTAATATAAGGAAAAGATCAAGCAACTACAACATACATGGCACTACCATAACACAATGTTATTGTCAGAAAAGCTTCCGTTAGGGCCCTATTCACACGACTGCGGACTGCAAACCGCGGATCCGCTAAATGTGCACGCTGCATCACGGTGAAGTCCCAGCGAAGCTTCACATGTTGTGGTCAAGTACATGACATATCCTATCCTTGGCGTACTTCAGCATCCATGCGGTCGCTCTGCAAAAGATAGGACATCTCCCATACTTGAAGTCAACCGTGTCTAGCGGATCAGCGGACCGCAAACCACTTACGGTCGCATGCATGCGGCCTTAAATGCTGGAGCAGTCCTATAATTATATATGCAGTTGCCCTGAAGGCTTCCATTTACAGCACTGCCTAGCATGTCAATGGAGAGCACATAACAGGGCTTTGTAAAGGCGTCCAGGACGGAGGGGATCGGAGGGGGTCCGTGCTCTAGAAATAGGTGGGATCCACATCTATCAGACATTTATGGATATGTCATAAATGCTTGAGAAAAGAATACCCCTTTAAGTAACTGATATCTAGGCACAATCTTCACTAATCCACTGAGTATACATTGTTGGACGTTAAAGGGGTTCTCCGGACTACAGACATTGATGACTTAGCCTCGGCGTAAGATCGGTGGGGGTCTAACACCCGGCGCCCCCACCAACAGTGTATGAAGGGGAAGCCCGCGTACTGCAGCACAGCTCCCATTCATTTGGATGATAGCTGAGCTGCAGTACCTGGCATGGCCACTACACAGTGTACGGCGCCATCTGCCTTCAGCTCAGTACAGTGTATATCTACCAGCTGATCGTGGGGCTGCCGGGTGTCGGACCCCCAACCGATCTAAGGCTCGGACATCCATGTCTGTAGCCCGGAGAACCCCTTTAGTTCTCTAGCAGCACAGAGCTCCTCCACACTCACTTAAAGGGATACTCAAAGTCCACTTTGATATTCGGCTTGCTCTCCGTTTTGTTGCTACACTCGATGCTCAGGGTGAATTCTCCGCTGTAACTCCCGCATGTTGCGAAGGCAAAGATGGAAAATAGCTGCAAAAAAAAAATAAAAAAAAAAATAACAAAATCAGGGGAAATGTAGAGGGGAGTACACAGCTACGGTGGCCCTCGAGCATCAAGAAGGAAACAGTCAATGGGTTTTGCCATCACACACATTTACGGTATTTTCACACAGCGGATTATATCGCCTCCCTTTGCATCGATTTCCATTGATGGGGGTAAAGCAAGACTTTCCGATCTCCTACGGCTACCTATCAGATCACTGCCGTGGATATAGGAAATATTTCGGCTGACAAGACTGTATTCTGCAATTGCTACTTATGCAATTCTCCTGTATAATCGCTTTACTGTAAGCGGTCTCATCAATTGTTATGACGTTTGCTCCGCCCTCACCGCATGGAAGCTACGTCTAGGAGATGGCGGTAATATTACCCTAAACACGCCCAAAAGCTGCTTTTAGTATAGAACCACAGACAGATGTAGACCTACAGGAGCGCTAGCAGCATGGGGGCATCGTGGGAGGCCAGGTCAGTGGGCAGCATGGGGGCATCGTGGGAGGCCAAGTCAGTGGGCAGCATGGGGGCATCGTGGGAGGCCAAGTCAGTGGGCAGCATGGGGGCATCGTGGGAGGCCAAGTCAGTGGGCAGCATGGGGGCATCGTGGGAGGCCAAGTCAGTGGGCAGCATGGGGGCATCGTGGGAGGCCAAGTCAGTGGGCAGCATGGGGGCATCGTGGGAGGCCAAGTCAGTGGGCAGCATGGGGGCATCGTGGGAGGCCAAGTCAGTGGGCAGCATGGGGGCATCGTGGGAGGCCAAGTCAGTGGGCAGCATGGGGGCATCGTGGGAGGCCAAGTCAGTGGGCAGCATGGGGGCATCGTGGGAGGCCAAGTCAGTGGGCAGCATGGGGGCATCGTGGGAGGCCAAGTCAGTGGGCAGCATGGGGGCATCGTGGGAGGCCAAGTCAGTGGGCAGCATGGGGGCATCGTGGGAGGCCAAGTCAGTGGGCAGCATGGGGGCATCGTGGGAGGCCAAGTCAGTGGGCAGCATGGGGGCATCGTGGGAGGCCAAGTCAGTGGGCAGCATGGGGGCATCGTGGGAGGCCAAGTCAGTGGGCAGCATGGGGGCATCGTGGGAGGCCAAGTCAGTGGGCAGCATGGGGGCATCGTGGGAGGCCAAGTCAGTGGGCAGCATGGGGGCATCGTGGGAGGCCAAGTCAGTGGGCAGCATGGGGGCATCGTGGGAGGCCAAGTCAGTGGGCAGCATGGGGGCATCGTGGGAGGCCAAGTCAGTGGGCAGCATGGGGGCATCGTGGGAGGCCAAGTCAGTGGGCAGCATGGGGGCATCGTGGGAGGCCAAGTCAGTGGGCAGCATGGGGGCATCGTGGGAGGCCAAGTCAGTGGGCAGCATGGGGGCATCGTGGGAGGCCAAGTCAGTGGGCAGCATGGGGGCATCGTGGGAGGCCAAGTCAGTGGGCAGCATGGGGGCATCGTGGGAGGCCAAGTCAGTGGGCAGCATGGGGGCATCGTGGGAGGCCAAGTCAGTGGGCAGCATGGGGGCATCGTGGGAGGCCAAGTCAGTGGGCAGCATGGGGGCATCGTGGGAGGCCAAGTCAGTGGGCAGCATGGGGCATCGTGGGAGGCCAAGTCAGTGGGCAGCATGGGGGCATCGTGGGAGGCCAAGTCAGTGGGCAGCATGGGGGCATCGTGGGAGGCCAAGTCAGTGGGCAGCATGGGGGCATCGTGGGAGGCCAAGTCAGTGGGCAGCATGGGGGCATCGTGGGAGGCCAAGTCAGTGGGCAGCATGGGGGCATCGTGGGAGGCCAAGTCAGTGGGCAGCATGGGGGCATCGTGGGAGGCCAAGTCAGTGGGCAGCATGGGGGCATCGTGGGAGGCCAAGTCAGTGGGCAGCATGGGGGCATCGTGGGAGGCCAAGTCAGTGGGCAGCATGGGGGCATCGTGGGAGGCTAAGTCAGTGGGCAGCATGGGGGCATCGTGGGAGGCCAAGTCAGTGGGCAGCATGGGGGCATCGTGGGAGGCCAAGTCAGTGGGCAGCATGGTTACTCACTGAGTGGCATAGTTGGGTGGACAGCATGGTTACTTGGCACACCCAATAAATAGAGAGGGCAACACACGGTATTAATACACAAATGCAAAGACCAGAGAAAAGAAATACCGCAAACACAGGCTGCACATCTAAAAAAATAAAAATTATAGTTTATTCAAGGACACACTGAAGACAACAAAAATACTTGAAAATCATTGTATACAATTAAGACATCGTGTGCGGACGACAAGTAAGTCCAACACATCTACCTGTACACACCAGAGTTCATTAGAAACATGCATATGCCGCCGAAATTATACATATAACGTAAATAAGACATCAAAAAAATAGCATAGTACTTATCTGATACGGAAATGGACAGGCAAAAATAGCTTAGTTACTCGGGGGGTGGCATAGTGGTGGTCAGCATGGTGACTCGGGGGGCAGCATAGTGGTGGTCAGCATGGTGACTCGGGGGGCAGCATAGCTGGGTAGTCAGCAGGGTGACTCGGTGGGTGGCATAGCTGAGGTGGACAGCATGGTGACTCGGGGGTGGCATAGTTAGGTGGACAGCATGGTGACTCGGGGGTGGCATAGCTAGGTGGACAGCATGGTGACTCGGGGGTGGCATAGTTAGGTGGACAGCATGGTGACTCGGGGGTGGCATAGTTAGGTGGACAGCATGGTGACTCGGGGTGGCATAGTTAGGTGGACAGCATGGTGACTCGGGGGTGGCATAGTTAGGTGGACAGCATGGTGACTCGGGGGTGGCATAGTTAGGTGGACAGCATGGTGACTCGGGGGTGGCATAGTTAGGTGGACAGCATGGTGACTCGGGGGTGGCATAGTTAGGTGGACAGCATGGTGACTCGGGGGTGGCATAGTTAGGTGGACAGCATGGTGACTCGGGGGTGGCATAGTTAGGTGGACAGCATGGTGACTCGGGGGTGGCATAGTTAGGTGGACAGCATGGTGACTCGGGGGTGGCATAGTTAGGTGGACAGCATGGTGACTCGGGGGTGGCATAGTTAGGTGGACAGCATGGTGACTCGGGGGTGGCATAGTTAGGTGGACACGTTGTCAGCCCCAGATAATAAGCAAGAATATTATCTGAAAATCCAGAACTTGGATGGAAACATACGAAGAATCATATGTAAATGTGAGAAAATATGCCACGTTCTCTCCCTGCCAAATGTTAAGATGGGGGGAAGTGGGCGGCACATACGATTCCTTTGAGAAGATCTCAGAGTTGGCACTTGATCTGAGCAAACCCATCTTGTGCCTGTTTCTCTGCTGCCTTCTGCAGTCCAGATATATCTAACTCAGAATTACCAGCACTCATAGGGTTAAAGTGCAAGCACTGCAGTTTTGCTGCGTGGCACTTCACCCCTGTGAACAAGCAGGGGGTGGGCAGGTGGCTGGGCACAGTGGGCAGCCGGGGCTGGGTTTATGCTGCTGGTAATCCTTAGCAGGATTGTGACCTCCCGCATCTCCGCAGAGGCTGATGAGTATTTTTAGAGCATCGGCCAAAGCAAACAGCAAAGAGGATTACAGTGTAACCTGGGGTGTGAGAACGCACAAGTCCGAGCACAGGCCGACGCGAATGCAGAGGGTACGGTATAGACGGCGGCCGAAACCGCAAATACACGAGGGTCAGAGAATGGCAGAGGAGCCGGGCGCACAGCACTGGCTATACGGAAGTGCAAGTCACACTGCAGCAAATGCGTGCGGGTTGTGTACCGCCTGGGGTATAGTCAATCTGGAGTGCTACAGGAAAATACTTTGGTGCCACTACAGTGTCCGGTGTAGTATAATGCTAGCCTCATGTGTAGTCCCTTACTATAGTGTCCGGTCTAGTATAATGCTAGCCTCATGTGTAGTCCCTTACTACAGTGTCCGGTCTAGTATAATGCTAGCCTCATGTGTAGTCCCTTACTACAGTGTCCGGTCTAGTATAAATGCTAGCCTCATGTGTAGTCCCTTACTACAGTGTCCGGTCTAGTATAATGCTAGCCTCATGTGTAGTCCCTTACTACAGTGTCCGGTCTAGTATAATGCTAGCCTCATGTGTAGTCCCTTACTATAGTGTCCGGTCTAGTATAATGCTAGCCTCATGTGTAGTCCCTTACTATAGTGTCCGGTGTAGTATAATGCTAGCCCCATGTGTAGTCCCTTACTATAGTGTCCGGTCTAGTATAATACAAGCCCCATGTGTAGTCCCTTACTACAGTGTCCGGTGTAGTATAATGCTAGCCCCATGTGTAGTCCCTTACTATAGTGTCCGGTCTAGTATAATGCTAGCCCCATGTGTAGTCCCTTACTATAGTGTCCAGTCTAGTATAATGCTAGCCTCATGTGTAGTCCCTTACTACAGTGTCCGGTCTAGTATAATACAAGCCCCATGTGTAGTCCCTTACTACAGTGTCCGGTCTAGTATAATGCTAGCCCCATGTGTAGTCCCTTACTATAGTGTCCAGTCTAGTATAATGCTAGCCCCATGTGTAGTCCCTTACTATAGTGTCCAGTCTAGTATAATGCTAGCCTCATGTGTAGTCCCTTACTACAGTGTCCAGTCTAGTATAATACAAGCCCCATGTGTAGTCCCTTACTACAGTGTCCGGTGTAGTATAATGCTAGCCCCATGTGTAGTCCCTTACTATAGTGTCCGGTCTAGTATAATGCTAGCCCCATGTGTAGTCCCTTACTATAGTGTCCAGTCTAGTATAATGCTAGCCTCATGTGTAGTCCCTTACTACAGTGTCCGGTCTAGTATAATACAAGCCCCATGTGTAGTCCCTTACTACAGTGTCCGGTGTAGTATAATGCTAGCCCCATGTGTAGTCCCTTACTACAGTGTCCGGTGTAGTATAATGCTAGCCCCATGTGTAGTCCCTTACTATAGTGTCCGGTCTAGTATAATGCTAGCCCCATGTGTAGTCCCTTACTATAGTGTCCAGTCTAGTATAATGCTAGCCCCATGTGTAGTCCCTTACTATAGTGTCCGGTCTAGTATAATGCTAGCCCCATGTGTAGTCCCTTACTATAGTGTCCGGTCTAGTATAATGCTAGCCCCATGTGTAGTCCCTTACTATAGTGTCCGGTCTAGTATAATGCTAGCCCCATGTGTAGTCCCTTACTACAATGTCCGGTCTAGTATAATGCTAGCCCCATGTGTAGTCTCTTACTACAGTGTCCGGTCTAGTATAATGCTAGCCCCATGTGTAGTCCCTTACTATAGTGTCCAGTCTAGTATAATGCTAGCCCCATGTGTAGTCCCTTACTACAGTGTCCGGTCTAGTATAATGCTAGCCCCATGTGTAGTCCCTTACTATAGTGTCCAGTCTAGTATAATGCTAGCCCCATGTGTAGTCCCTTACTATAGTGTCCAGGCTAGTATAATGCTAGCCCCATGTGTAGTCTCTTACTATAGTGTCCAGTCTAGTATAATGCTAGCCCCATGTATAGTCCCTTACTACAGTGTCCGGTCTAGTATAATGCTAGCCCCATGTGTAGTCCCTTACTACAGTGTCCAGTCTAGTATAATGCTAGCCCCATGTGTAGTCCCTTACTACAGTGTCCGGTCTAGTATAATGCTAGCCCCATGTGTAGTCCCTTACTATAGTGTCCGGTCTAGTATAATGCTAGCCCCATGTGTAGTCCCTTACTATAGTGTCCAGTCTAGTATAATGCTAGCCCCATGTGTAGTCCCTTACTACAGTGTCCGGTCTAGTATAATGCTAGCCCCATGTGTAGTCCCTTACTATAGTGTCCGGTCTAGTATAATGCTAGCCCCATGTATAGTCCCTTACTATAGTGTCCGGTCTAGTATAATGCTAGCCCCATGTGTAGTCCCTTACTACAGTGTCCGGTGTAGTATAATGCTAGCCCCATGTGTAGTCCCTTACTACAGTGTCCGGTGTAGTATAATGCTAGCCCCATGTGTAGTCCCTTACTATAATGTCCGGTCTAGTATAATGCTAGCCCCATGTGTAGTCCCTTACTACAGTGTCCGGTGTAGTATAATGCTAGCCCCATGTGTAGTCCCTTACTACAGTGTCCGGTGTAGTATAATGCTAGCCCCATGTATAGTCCCTTACTATAGTGTCCAGTCTAGTATAATGCTAGCCTCATGTGTAGTCTCTTACTATAGTGTCCGGTGTAGTATAATGCTAGCCCCATGTGTAGTCCCTTACTACAGTGTCCGGTCTAGTATAATGCTAGCCCCATGTGTAGTCTCCTACTATAGCATCTGGTCCGGAAACAATTCAGGGTGACTGATAAGCGAAATGTGAAAGTAAGGGCTCTTTCAAACGAGCGGATGCCATGCGTGGAATAGTGCCAACCCCCGCTCCGGACAGCAGAGACACGGAGCATCTGTGATCTTTTTACTACAAAATGACAGTGAGATAAAGTTGTCACCGTGATTTTGTAGTAAAAAGATCACAGAGAGGCGCGGACCAGTTATCAGTCATGTTAATGCTCCGTATCTCGCAGGGTTTGGCACTCTTTCACGCAGCGGATTCCACGCACCGCATCCGCTCGTGTGAAAGAGCCCTAAGAGTTTTTCGCGCGCTATAATAGCACCAATTCTTTGAATCCATATTATCAAATATTCTGAATTATTGAAAAAACTAACAAAATATAACGTACAGACTTCCCAGATTTTAGCAGACAGGTTAAAATAAAATAAATAAAAATAAATCACAATTTCTGGATTAGCAGATGCCAGATGAAAGGAATTTTACAGGTACACCTGAGCATTTATGTTCATGGGGGGGGGGGGGGGGGGGTAGACTATATACATTGTATAGTAATTTTCCAGTTTAGCGGCTGCCCTTTAAAACAGGACATTAAAAACCATTTTGCCCTATTTTCTAAAGCTGAAATATTACATGGAATAAATACCGCCATCATGCGCTCTCTCACCGTCTCATCATTTATTTAGGACTTAAATGAATAAGGTTTTCTCACAGTCACACAAAGCATCTGCACGAGCACAAAACACTGCCACACCATGAAGACGGCGGTCTTATACGTAATAATACATACAGAGGATACAAGGTCACCTACATACATATGGGCGAACTACGGTATATGGAAAGGTTTAGGAAAAATCACTCACCCATTCAAGAATTTTGATGAATCCCAATGGCTCCTTCACGACACGAAAATGCCCCCCTGCCACCAGCTGCGGAAGAGGGGAGGGGTGAACACAGGGCATAATACATACATCAGTCAGTGTGCCGCTATCCAAGGTGCTGAAATCCCATATGCCCTGCTGCACTGGCTCCGTCTAGTGTACGCAGCTCCCCTGTCCTCACAGGAATGTAAATGTGATAATGTACACCTCCTGGAGGTGAAGACCTACAAAGATCTGGCTCTGCTCAGATGACGGATCCTCAGCCTTGTCCTTCCAGCTACTAATAAATTAAGATAGGACGCCAAATAATGCGATTTCCGCTAGTCAGGAACCACATTGAGATCTATGTGCACTAGAGAGGTCGCTTACCGAAATCGATGAGGTTGCCGATCCCTTCTTTCTACGGCACCGAAATGCAGTGACCCGATTGGCTGCTGTGGACGCTGTATCGGTCTTTCAGGCCGCTTGTTTTTTTGGAACGTCTCCTGTTTGCAAGTTATCCCCTATCAAACTAACTGATCGCTGGGACCCTCACCGATCCCGAGAACGGGGGTCCCTTTCCCTCGATCCGATGGAGTGGCTTGTCGGTCCATTCACTCTCTACAGGAGACAGCGTTCAGTTGCTTCCGTCAGCCCCATAGACACTGAACAGAGAGAGCGCCCCTCGCTGCAGTCAGAGTGGAGAGGAACAGGGACCCTCGCTCAGTTGGAGGCCCAAGCAATCAAACATTCTGAGGATCTGTTGTGGAGAACATCCCTTTAAATCCCTGATTATTAAATAGCCTCCCATCCGCTAGCTTAGCTACCAAGAGGGGCGCTTACTCTGGAGGACCCAGCATGTCCAAGCATTACCTGGACAGCCTATTGAATTCAATGAGAACTGTGCAATGCTTCCTTTCCCCTGTGGAGGCGCTGCATGGAAAACTGAACACTTACTATTCGATTCCCCTCGACTGTTCGATTACAGCCAATAATGGGAATTAAAGGGACACCCTGTGATCAGGTTAGCCTCATGAGACCCTTCTAATAAAAAAAATAAAAAAATTAAAATGATTAAAAAACATGGCTGCTTTCTTCCAAAAACAGCACCACAGCTGTCCATGAATTCTGTCCGGTCTGCAATACCACATACAACCTGCGGACAGGTGTGCTGCTGTTTTTCTTTAAAGACAGCAGCCATGTTTTTTGGACATTGACCCCTTTGACATGATGTATTAGAGTAATAGGTGTAACTACAACATGTAGCACCCTACCACTCCATTAAGGACCATCAATTACAGAGATGATTGGTCTAATGTGAACAAAGAGCAAACAGAACACTAACAAATGCCTGTAAATGTGATCAGACTTGACTGTTTTGGAAAACTAATCTTTGAATTGCTAAGGAGACTAGACGTATGGTCACTTTTTGGCCATGGCACTGTGTACATCTGGTTACTCCTTTAGTAAATTGAGGTGTGGTAATCGTAAGAGGAAAACATCAGCCCACACTTGACTTTGTTGGCCTGTATGTGGGTGGGGAGGACCACAGGCTGTAGGTACAAAGTGACCAAAATCCAGCTCCTGCTATGGTAATTGGCAAGAACAGAAAAGAAGACTGGACAATAAGTAGAAGAAAGTGAGAACTTGTTGAGGATCTCATCCCTGATTGACAGAAGACCATGGTAGAGACACCTTGGAAAGCCATCAGGTTAGTTGTCTTAGGACAAAGGCTGAGGGCCCCACTGCATCCAATTGAGGAAAATCTACAAGGTCTTCCATAGAGGAGAACGTCTGCCATATAGGTGGAGACTGATTCTAGGACTATCATGTAATTCTCGAGGGCCAGTAAACATGGCACATCCTCCTCTAAAGCCTGAAGATCCAAACATAAGGAAAAGCTTTCCTCCTTGAACACTAACTAAAGCTTCCATTGTTAGGAGGACCAAGATGCAGAAGTCTTTGGGGACTCCATACGATCTCTCCAAAGCCCAAGCAGATACCAACCCCCACTAATAGACTGGTCAGGATCTTTGCTCCAGGACAATGCCAGAAAATAACTTGTATTAATTAAGAAAGAGCACCCTACTTGAGCACTGGCTTAGGCTTCTATTCTTAGGAGGACCAAGATGCAAAGATCCTTAAGGAATCTATAGGATCTCTCCAAAGCCCAAGCAGATACCAACCCCCACTAATAGACTGGTCAGGATCTTATAGATCACAACTCTGGGACAATGCCAGAAAATAATTAGTATTAAATAAGGAAGAGCTGTCCTCCTTGAGCACTGGCTAAGGCTTCCATTGTTAGGAGGACCAAGATGCAAAAGTCCTTAAGAAATCCATACAATCTCTCCAAAGGCCAAGCAGATACCAACCCCTACTAATAGGCTGGTCAGGATCTTCTGGATCTCAGCTCCAGGACTACGCCAGAAAATAATTATTATGAATTACTGTAAGGAATGGGGGGACCTAAACAGACGTCCACATCATCCTTGTGTTTCATGAGATCTATCAATAATTTCTACTGAACTGCAGTTCCTCCAAGAACAACATCCATGGACCAAGACAAGAAGGTCAATACATTAAAAATATCATTTTATGGTGCTAACTTTGCCCAAAACGTATTATTTTATGATCATGTATAGGTAGGATCTTCAGATTTTAGCTGGATCCTTCTCACTTGGTTCTCCGTCATCAATATCCATTTGAATCCCCGTCACCAGATCCCTATTTTTTTCCCCTAAATGCCTTTTTAATGTCCTCCTCATTAACCTTGCCTGTGGTTTAGGACCCCCCCCCCCCCAACGTCCTTGTATTTTAACAGGCCACGGAAGAACATGTAGACCCCCCTGCCTCCGCCGTAGTGACCCATCCACATCCTTTAACCCTTGGCAGTCACCCTACACCACGCCAATAAACACATACCGGAAACCGTATACGTTGACTCTTAGGGACATTGACTCTTAGCCCATCCCCCCATGAAGAACTCATTGCAATTCTCAATGAGAAGGTGTGGGGGGTGGGGTAGTCTACGGTATATATGGCTGCATACACGGCATGCATTGTATGTATAGCATGCACCTATATCAATGCATACATGAAGTGCGGTATGTAACGCAGATCTATGGGGGCACTCACACCTATAGGTGACAATCCTGTCTCCTTCACCTCCTCCTCCCTATACCCTCCCTTTCCTCCATCTGTTTCTCTATTATCTCAATGACACCCCCAGCCTTGTCTTCCTTCCTAAATGCAGACCATTGCTCCCAGCAGCACCCCCCTTCTCCTCAGAGGGGCTCCCCCCACTATAAGCAGCAGCAGGTGTAGCCCCTACAATTCAGTCCCCCCGTCAAGCTCTCACCTGGTTGACCACGTCCATGTCTGCAGGATGCTGGTGAATCGCGGCAGCGCGGAGGGGGGAGTGCGATTTATCTGGAAGAGCTCCCGCAGGAGGCGGCTGGGGAGAGGACAGTGTGCAGAACAGCTGTCAACCGAGCGGCCAATGGCAGGCGCGGCTAGAGGGCGCTGTGACGACGCGGTGACGTCAGCAGCCTCCATCTTCACTGAGGGCAGGAACGCCATAAATAGGGACGGGAAGCCTTGGAGTGTATTGACGTCCAGGGTGACCCCCCCCTTTGAGACCCTAAAACACATCCCACAAGTTTGCCTGGGCCGCTGTCTCAGTCATCCTCTCATTGAGGCGAATGGCAGGGCTGGCCGTTAGGCGTCCTTTATTGCACCCTGTGGTCACGTGGTATAGCATATACAGTGCTGTATAGTCCGCATTTTGTATAAGAAAGTATTCAATAAAAGGCGTGAGATGGTAGCTCCAGCCGGGTAACTGGGGGTTAACACGCCTCCCTGTGGAGGACATCGCTCAGCAGCACGATTTCACGCTCCTTTGTTATCCTCTCTGCCACTGAGAAGCACCGTGCCCGTAGTTAAGATGGCGCCCGCGAGTCGGCACCCCCCCCCATCGTTGCCATAGCAACTGAGTAACGAGGTGTTACCCGTATCGTTGTGGGCCCCCTTCAAGCCGGTTGTTCTGTGACCAGTGGCCACAGGAGGTTAATAAAGGGACGAGGGGGTTAATAAAGGCCTCCAACTGTCCGTTTTTACAGCCGAAAGGGGAGGCTAAATGCAGAAAAACACATCCTCCTAAAATGGGCTCCGGCTTAGCCTCTAAAATGGTTCCTGGTGACGTCACCGGAACTAATAGCCGCCATCTTGGATAGGGGCAGATGCAGTGATTTCAGGGAAGGCTGTGACCTGGCACCTTTTGTTGTTTTTGTTTAGTTTACCCTTATTTTACTGATAGATTTATGAGGTTTTATAGATTTTCTCCTCATTTGGTGCTGTGAGCGAGAATCTCAGTCATTGTTAATACATCAGAATTTTTTTTTTTTTTTTTTTGCTAAGGTTGAGGGCTAGTGCTAGTTTCTCATGCTGTCCTTGCTGATGGACGGGACCGGTCACATGACCGTCCATCAGCGGCCATTTTGGAACTCGGCTGTGTAATTAAGTAACCAGTGCTGTAAACAAAAGGTTCAAGCATTGGCTACCGTCTACCGCTAACCGTATGTTCTGTTGGCATCGTGGGGGCAGCAATAAAGATACAGTGGACAAGCCCTGTAATGTGCTGTTGTTGTTTTTTTAAGCACTGGTGAAAAAAGACAAAAAACATAATTTTCTAAACAGGACTACATGCCATCAAGGTCCACTCGGTGGGGATCCGTCCACTATGACCACCACTATGTGCTGTGACACTTCATGTCCTGCAGGATGACCTTAGGGACATGTGACCCGTGGGTATGCCCAGAGCTCCGTTTGTGCCATTACTGGAGAGCACACACCACTGGCCTCCAGAACTTGCTCCCCTTGTTCTTCGTCAGGTAACCAATTCTAAGGGAAAGGCGGCTGTATTATTTAGGGGCAGTATTATTTAGGCAATTGTCTGGCAGTGGTATTTGTACACTGTAAGATTATATTATTTGGCCAATATGTGGTACACCCTAAGGTAGCGGGGGGGGGGGGGGGGGGGGGGGACGTCAATAAACCCTGGTCTCCTGGCATCTCCACTCAACTTTTTTCAGAGTCTGCACTGCATGATCGATTATAATGGGTCAACCACATGGTCTTTAAAGGCACCTGCCCTAATAAGTGACTGCCTCCATAAGGCACCTGCCTCTAACACCCTCATAAGTGACTGCTTTTCATGCCTCCATAAGGCACCTGCCTCTAACACCCTCATAAGTGACTGCTTCTGATGCCTCCATAAGGCTCCTGCCAGTGATGCCCTTTAAGTGCCTGCCTCAGAAGCCTCCATAAAAAGCCGGCTGGTGATGCCTTCATAAATGACTGCCTTAGATGCCTCCTTAAAGCCTCTGCCAGTGATGCCTTTTAAGTGACTGCCTCAGATGCCTCCATAAGGCACCTGTCATTGATGTCCTCATAAGTGACTGCTTCATATATCTCCTTAAGGCGCCTGCGACTGATGCCCTCATGAGTGCCACAGATGCCTCCTTAAGGCATCTGCAATTTATGCCTCCATAAGATGCCTGCCACTCATGCCCTCATAAGTGACTGGCTCTGATGCCTCCTTAAGGTGCCTGCCACTGATGCCCTCATAAGTGACTGTCTGAGATGCCTCCATTAGGTACCTACCAGTGATGCCCTCATAAGTGACTGCCTGAGATGCCTCCATTAAGTACCTGCCACTGATGCCCTCATAAGTGACTGTCTCAGATGCCTCCATAAGGTGCCTGCCACTGATGCCCTCATAAGTGACTGCCTCTGATGCCTCCTTAAGGTGCCTGCCACTGATGCCCTCATAAGTGACTGCCTGAGATGCCTCCATTAAGTACCTGCCAGTGATGCCCTCATAAGTGACTGTGTCAGATGCCTCCTTAATGCTCCTGCCTCTGATGCCTCCTTAAGGTGCCTGCCACTGATGCCCTAAGTACCTGCCACTAATGCCCTCATAAATGACTGCATCAGATGCCTCCATTAAGTACCTGCCACTAATGCCCTCATAAATGACTGCATCAGATGCCTCCATTAGATACCTGCCACTGATGCCCTCATAAGTGACTGCCTCAGATGCCTCCTTTAGGTACCTGGCACTGGATGCCCTCATAAAAACCCAAGTGCACTTCCAATGTCGTTTACAGTGAATAAGCTAACGGCACTGGTTTACCTTGTGAACATAAGTTTATGACCCCCTCTCATTTACATGCAACATCTGGCAGGTGCATCTTTGGGGAAGGAGGATGGGGGGAGGGGGAGAGTGCTGTATGGAACATTATACGTCCCTCAGCTGTTTGGGACTACTTCTCACAGTACCCACCTCTTATATATGAGTCTGGTGATTTGTCTCACTGAGGCTCCAGCAGTCCATGGATCCGCAAATTGCGGACGCGGTCTATGTGCCGTTCACTTTTTTTTGCGGACCTATTTACTGCATTTTGCAGACATATTCGATCTTTTTTAGCCGAACGGACATATGGAAAAGGATACGGGCCCAGGAGTGTAGTACAAACATACATTTTGTGCACCCATTTTATTATCTGTAGTGTGAATATGAAGTTTTATTCTGCCAGCTTCTTCTTCTGCCAGTGCCCTGGAGGCGGAGCTTCACTGTAAAGTGCTACCTACATTGAGCCCCCCCCCCCCCCTTTACTTTGAGTGACAACTTTAGCATCTCCTGGTTGGATGCTACAGCTGTCACTCAGAGGGGGAGGGGCTGTGAAGCATCTCAATGCAGAGGATAACTTCCTAGTGAAGCTGTACCTCCAGGAGACTTGCAGGAGTAGAATCTGGCAGAATAAAACTTCATGTTCACCCTACCCCTGATAATAAAAAGCTCCACAAAAAGTATGTTTGTCTTACTTTCCCAGGCCACTACCTAGTGCTGTGAGCAATTTTGCACAGTCTGTAAATAAATACACCACTCGTGATGAACTTGCTATCTAAAGAGAGCACGGGGGGCACCTAGCTATTCGATGATCTCTGTCCATGTTGGAATTCTACATGCCAGTCATTTGCTCCTAGGGAGATAAGACGTGAACACGAAACTTGCATAACATTAGATAAGATACCAATAGGGGTCTCTTCACTGCATCCTGAAGTCCTGTGTCTTAGCAGCTCCTCGATCAAGCCCTGGTTTGGTCTCTCTTCTCCTTGGTCTAATGTTCTCCGACTTTGCCTCGACTTGAGGGACTTTGCCTCGACTTGCACTTCTGGTTGTTGTACGCTGAACACAACGGCACAAGGTATCCTAGGGCAGCAACCTGCCTTGCGGCCCTACCCGTTGTGCATTCGATTTCTCTCCCTGACTCCTATAAGCTGCACCACTTTTTTTTTTTTTTTTGCACCAATTTGCGCCAGAATTTATCTTACCGAATCTTCCGCACTGCATTCACTCCTGAAGCCACGTGCTCCTGGTATTGCGCCAGTGTTTTCGCTCAATTGGATAAAATCAGTGCCTTCTGCTCTGTCGGCCAGCTCCAATACATTTCAATACTGACGACCAGCTGCACCCACAGAGACGGCTCATTCATAAAGGAGTACTTGGCAGATCCTCGCTCAGCTGCGTTCTTACGCTCTCTAGAGGTCATTGAAGTTTCCTTTCAAGAAAGTCTTATGGGACACGGAAGCTAAAACCCTGGCTGACAAAGCAGCAAACGCTTAGGTAATGAAGACTCCTGCCCTGGTCTCCAGATATCTAGACTTCTATATACAATCCGCAATACTGTGAATATAATCCATCCACTATACTGATTTTACATCTGTTTGTCAGGGGTGTAACCAAAAGAGCGACGGCTCCATAGCCAACTTTAAATGAGCCTCTCTCTCATGTGCCAGCCACACGTCCCCTTCCCATGTGAACCCTTGGACTTCAACTGACCCAAGACCTACAACAGAACCCCAGCTGAAGAGCTGGTGCTAAGGGTTTCTCTGGGATTTAAAAAATAAATCTGCCCTGTTGTGGTAAGGGAGTTTGGTCAATACTTACCCCTCTCATGGGCCTGCCGATTCCACTGTCTACTCTGCATTGACACTCACTCTTCCTCTCAGGTCCTGACCCGATGTGTTCCTGAGTCTACCTGCTCAGGTGTATCTACAGATCCGGGATGACTCAACGGAGCAGTAAGTACTGACCAAACTTTCTTCCCACAATAGTTCCGTTTTTTTTAAAAGCTCGAAAAAACACCCTTTAAAGGCGTTGTACAGTTTCAGAGGGAAATCGGACAACACATGGGATCCCGATGCAATAAAGCAGTGATCATTAGATACCCAGCAGATCCGATGCAGCCGCTCCAGTTCTCCTGACCAGGATCTGTTTACAGTGACGTGACCTCTGCGGCCGATCACTGGCCTCTTTGATGTTCCGCTGAGGCCACCGATTGGCTACAACGGCCATGATGCAGCTGGGTAAACAGCTCTAAGCTGGGAGACCTGGAGTGGCAGCAAAGGATCTGCCAGGTAAGTAATGATCACTGCTTTATTGCAGGTGGATTCCGTGCTGTCCGGTTTCAGGAGGAAACCCTTTTAAATGCCCCCCAAATGCCAACTTTGATACTGGGAACTGGTGCCAAACCTCTGAATGGATGACATTCTGCTGGAAAGTAGGGTCCCATTCCAATGTTTGCTATGGTGTCCCACAAGAACTTGTTCTGGGAACTGTTGCCCAGATTTACTAATGTCTCCGAACCCAAAATTTGTCCAAACATTTTGCCACATTTTAGACCGATTTTTGGGGCAGATACAGTAGTAAATCTGCGCCTGGCTGTGTAGCTATGGAATATGGAAGAAATGAGTACGGTCTAGGGTGAAGACACTGCTAAATTAAAGGGGTCGTACAGGATAAGGCCTCATGCACACGACCATAGTTTTGGTCCATGTCCATTTCTATGCGGACAGTACATGGATGCCGTGTGGCTGTTCTGCAAATTATTTCCATTTTGAGGACAAAAATTGCCATTTTCTTGTGTGGGGTGTGAAAAGATTGCAGAATGCACAGGGCTGGCATCTGTACTTTTACGGTTCCGCGGTTTGAGGATACGGTAGTGTGCATGAGGCCTTAGAGAAACATGGCAGTCACACCTGTCCGTGCGCTTTGTCTGATATTGTGGCTCAGCGTCAATTGACTACAAGGGGGAATGGGGGGGTTGAGCTACAAAAAATGTGTGCCGATCAATAAAAAGAAACAAAAGTATTTATTTTTTTCAAGTGAAAATCCCTATTTACATTTAAAAAGGTAAAAAACGTAACGTACGGACATTTCCTTCATATCAGTACCAGTAAATTGGGATCGCTTTCAGTATTTCTTCTGTTTCTATTGGCGATATTATACCAAATAGCGAGCTCGAATGGAACCTAAATCCTGCATAGAAACTTTAGTCGTATTCACAGATCGATAGCAATCGATAAACATCTCTATTTCTGGGGCTCTTTAAATCTAGTGGACTCTCCACCGAAATATAAGATATACTCCTATCTGCCCCAGTGCTCCTGTCTATCATTGCAGGCGCCGATCACTACTCCTGCATCCAACGATAAGACCTCGCCTCTAAGTATAGGAAAGCTGTGTTACTTCTGGTAGTAAATATCGTAACAAATCTAAAATCTCAGTCCAGCCAATCAGCCCTTAGAAGCCCTCAATAATTCGGTGATTGGAAGACCGGGCCCACCTTCCTCCACCTCTCATGGATAGAATGCATGTTGGCTTAAAAATGAGGCCTTTAGCTGTCGACCCGTGATCCATTTTTTAAGAAGTTCTCAAATCCAACATTTCAATGGTCTTAGTATTAGTAAAGGTTGTCAGTCACTTTCCCATGACAACTCCTTCATCCCTGTGTCCTGATGGCTCAGTGTTGTCATGGGGACATTGTGTGGATGACAACTATCATCCTTATCAATGTCTAAATCCAAGTTTATTAGTGGACGTCGACATTAATAAAGATGGGGATTTGAAGTCTCAGTGGCCCATGGGTACTGTTAGGCTAGATTCACATCTGCGGCAGAGCTCTCTGGCAGGCTGTTCCGGCAGAGTAAAGCCTACCAGAGTTCTCCGGATCTCGCCATATACTGCCGCCTGCCTGCCGGACAATATGGCCTCTACCTAGGAAATTCTGCCGAGAACCAGCTGGACAAAAACCGCTGCATGCAGCATTTTTTTGGCAGGCCGATTTGTGCCATTCTCTGCCTGAACAGCCTGCCCGTAGATGTTAAACTAGCCTTAAAGGATGTTTCCCATCTCAGACAATGGGGGCATATCGCTAGGATATGCCCCCATTGTTGATAGGTGCAGGTTCCACCACTAGAACCCGCACCTACACCGAGAACGGAGCGCGGAAAGGTGGTGGAGGGAATACTGCGCATGTGCATCCGCCCTTCATTCTTTTCCATGGGGCCACTAAAAATAGGCTCAGCTATTTCCGTTGGCCCCATAGAAATCCATAGGAGAGGTGGCCGCGCAATCGCTGTTCGCTCCCATTCACTTGTACGGGGAGAGCGCTTGGCGGTGGCCGGAACCTGGGAAACCTGGGGTCCTCCAGCCACCGCTCTCCCTGCTCCGTTTTCCAAGTAGGTGCGGGTCCCAGAGTTGGGACACGCCCCTATCAGACAATGGGGGCATATCCTAGCGAAAAGCCCCCCATTGTCTATGATGGGCCAACCCCTTTAAAGGAGTTGTCCTGCTGATTAAATAAATAAAAAGTTGAGGACTGATGCAAAGTAATAAAAATAAGTCGTACACACCTTATCGAACCCCCCAGTAGAGACTGGTGGGGGACCGGAAAGCCTCTGATCAGAAGTAACAGAGGATCGATATGGTGAGTATGACTTCTTTTATTATTGCATACCATTCTGAGCCTGACTTTAATCTGGACAACTCCTTTAAGCACCGAGCACAAAGAGTTGTCATAGGATGACCGAGGCAGGTGCACGGCTCATACGAGGCCATCATCTTCCTGCGCTAAATCAATCTACGAATTCAGGAGATTCTTGCACAAAATGGGAAGAAGATAGTATTATATTAGCCTCGGAACATGCAGGTTAGCTTTCTTTCTACAGTTATTGGGGTTATTGCCTTATTCTATGATCATGTAGAATGACGAGAACTGACAGGCGTCCATATTGGTGTAGTATCTGCTCACAATAAAGGTGCTTTGGCTAGTCTCCCTCTCAGAAGGAAATAGAGTCTCAGAAGGAGGATACGCACGCCATTTCATCCCTCAGCTCCTCCTCATCTCTGCAGTGCACAGATTCTTCGTCGCTGTAAACTTGTCCCATCATGTCATCTCCATTAGGTCTCCCTCCGGTGCTTCCGCTCCAACTGCTTTTTCGACTCTGGCTTAGAAGGTCGCTGGCGGCACTCTCCATCTCATCAATGGTCATGTGACAGGCATCTGCGATCTCGCGTTTAGCGAAAGCAACAAACTTTGGGTCCTGTGCATAGAGGCCCAGACCCTCAGATATCAAAACCTATGGGAGAAAGAAAATATCTTTTGGGTGTGCAAATAATGATTCCTATGTGTATGTGACGGTCAATGGTCCCCCAATCAGCTTGTCCTGCAGAAACGGAGAGTGTTTGGCCGACAGCTTTAGATTTAATGGTCACGTACTCTCCCTCCAGGTCAAGTGTACAGAGACTCAACCGCACGCTGGGTGGGAGACAATCGTCCGATGCCAACCAAGCATTGTGCAAGGGTCCAATACTAATGAATAGAAACCATGCCTTGGACATTTGCTTCGGTAACTGTCCCATCTAGCATATAGTCACATCTTTCATGTCTTCCTGCACTAACCCTTAAAGGGAACCTGTCATCTGGTTTGGGGCTACTAAACCACCAACATGCCATTATGCAGCTAGGGTTTAGGATCTCAAACCTGCCCATAACTATCCATTCCCGTAAAAAGAAAGTAAATGAAATTCAAACTTACCAGGAGAAGAGTCCAGGACTCTTCCTCAGCAGCATCTGGCACATGTGCTGTGATGAAGCTGAGGAGAGGAGTACATCTTACGTCACTTGTGCAGGTAAGAGCCATGCCACTATTCCGCCGTGCAGTGCATATCCAGTGAAGCTTCATCAGCGCATTGCACACATGCCCGATGCCACTGGAGAAGAGTCCCGGACTCTTCTCCAGTAAGTTTGAAATTCATTTACTTTCTTTGGTGGAGACAAATAGGTATGGTATGAGCAAGTTTGGGACCCTAAACCTCAGCTTGTTGGTGGTTTAGTGGTCCCAAACCAGGTGACCGGTTCCCCATTAAAGGGGTTGCGCAGGTGTACTCTCCCACCTCATCTGGCATCAGACATGGAAAGATGTGACTGTATGCTGCATGGGACAATTATCAAAGCAACCATCCAAGGCTCAGTGTATTATACATGCATTCTAATAATTAGAATTGGACTCATGCATGATACTTTCTAGGCATTGGACGGCTGTGGTCGTGTCTCTCCACACTTGATGTCAGACCAGGAGGGAGAGTAGTTCCATGACTACTTACCGCCTCCACTAGGCTATCTGCGCTCCCTCTCTTTTCCTTCAGCCTCTGCCCAGGCACATGAAGCTGGGTATAAGTGCAGTAAGGTGCCTTGTCCTCTTCTTCTCTATACCAGTGAGTGCAAGGGATAGTGGGCAGGCTGCTGTCTTCGTCCACCAAAATAAGAGGGGCATAGAGTAGACGACCACGTTTTGGGGGATTGGCCCAGGAGTGTGGACCGCTTGCTGGATAATTGTTTCTTTGCCAGGAGTCTGAGCTTCCGTAAACCTGTAGACGATGCAATAGGATTGAAATGAACATTTAAGAAAGTATGAAAAAGAGTTAAAATGGAGGGTCCAAGAGTGAAGGAAACAAACGCTACTCACTCTGGTTCGGCAGGGCGGTGCGTTTTGATGGTATGTTCCTGGGATAGGGATATCATCACAACTTCCCTGTCTTTTCAGGCACTGGATACTGAAGGCGGATTTGCTTCCTATGATCCAAAGAAAGTATCACCGTGTTGAGTATGGATCTGACATAGGTGATATTAGTTGTGTCACGGTGTCTGTAGAGCATAGGCTTAGAGATTCACAGCTAGAAATCCCATTGCAGGAAGAATAATTGTTGTAAGGCAGCTTATCTCCTGGAGAAACTAACAAATATTGTACAAGACCCAATTGTTCAATCTCTGTCTCTCCCATTAGGAAAGGTTAGGGGTTTGCCCGCTATCAGATGCTCTAATCAAAACCAATAGGATCCGCTGCCAATTATTTAAAGGGGTTGTTGATATTGATGACAGGACAGGTCATCAATAGGGATGAGTGAATCGACTTCGGAAGTAATGCGAGACTTTGTGTAATAAATTCGGGAATTAATTATTACTGTAAAAAACCTTGGTACCGGACTCGGGTTTGGTTCCAAGGTACCACTAGGAACCAAACCTGAGTTCGGTACCAAGGTTTTTTACAGTATAATTAATTCCCAAAGTTATTACACGAAGTCTCGCACGACTTCGCGAAGTACTAACTTTGGCTCATCGAAGCCAATACATTCTAATACTGTACGGAGCCGGAACTCCATACAATATTACAGCAATGTTTTTTGCGAATCCAAAGTCCGAAGTCATCAATATCATATCGGCAGATCAGTTCCATGAGGCTGCGGTTCTTCCTGAGCGCTTATGCTTCTTCTAAGGCCAGTGTCATCACTGTACATCGGTCACGTGGCCTAGGCACAGCCAGTCCCATTCAAGTGAGCTGTAATACCAAGCACAGCCAGTACACAATGGACAGCGCTGTGGTTGGTTAGCTGTGAAGAGACCTCAGCGCTCACCGGAGCTCCGGTGACGGCAGCAGTCCCTTGAAACAGCTCCTAGAACCCCCACTGATATGATAGTAATGAACTATCCTGAGAAGAGGCCATCAGTATATCAAATTCCTGGATAACCCCTTTAAAGAAATAAAACTAGCTGCAAGAAATATTATAACATTTCTCACCATGTTAAATCCAAAGCTGCTGCTGTGACCACTGCTGCCATGACGTGCCGCAGCAGCACATGACCACTGCAGACAATCTGTGGCCTCAGCAGTCATGTGCCATATATACTAGCATTGCTACTGAGGCCAGTGATTGGCTGCAGTGGTCACATGGATAGGATGCTATTATTTAGGTAAAAAACAAAGACCGGCCAGGGCCACTGCTACCCCTTAAAAAAAAGCTGTTCTGGTTCTGTATGAATTAAAGGAGCTTCCAAACCTGGAGTAGGTGGAAGAAGTCGCCGTCGAGGTGGTCCTCTGCCATCTACAGTGCCATTAGCCCTGGGAGCTGCAGGAGGTGCTGCGGGTGTGGATGGAAAGTGTTTTCTTTCTTCTGGAGACACGGGGCGCTTCAAAGAGTCCTCCAGATTTTGCTTCCTATGGGAAGAGAAAACAAAAAAGGGAATAACATTAT
Source organism: Bufo gargarizans (assembly GCF_014858855.1). Taxonomy (NCBI): domain Eukaryota; kingdom Metazoa; phylum Chordata; class Amphibia; order Anura; family Bufonidae; genus Bufo; species Bufo gargarizans. Next base: position 177,800,950 of record NC_058088.1, on the reverse strand, counting down.
ACAATGAATGAGCTGAACTGAAAATGGGGCAGGCAATACAGGGACAGATCTGATCCTTGGTGTACGTCCACATGGGACAGGCAATACAGGGACAGATCTGATCCTTGGGGTACGTCCACATGGGACAGGCAATACAGGGACAGATCTGATCCTTGGGGTACGTCCACATGGGACAGGCAATACAGGGACAGATCTGATCCTTGGGGTACGTCCACATGGGACAGGCAATACAGGGACAGATCTGATCCTTGGGGTACGTCCACATGGGACAGGCAATACAGGGACAGATCTGATCCTTGGGGTACGTCCACATGGGACAGGCAATACAGGGACAGATCTGATCCTTGGGGTACGTCCACATGGGACAGGCAATACAGGGACAGATCTGATCCTTGGGGTACGTCCACATGGGACAGGCAATACAGGGACAGATCTGATCCTTGGGGTACGTCCACATGGGACAGGCAATACAGGGACAGATCTGATCCTTGGGGTACGTCCACATGGGACAGGCAATACAGGGACAGATCTGATCCTTGGGGTACGTCCACATGGGACAGGCAATACTACAGGGACAGATCTGATCCTTGGGGTACGTCCACATGGGACAGGCAATACTACAGGGACAGATCTGATCCTTGGGGTACGTCCACATGGGACAGGCATATACAGGGAAGATCTGATCCTTGGGGTACGTCCACATGGGACAGGCAATACAGGGACAGATCTGATCCTTGGGTACGTCCACATGGGACAGGCAATAGAGGGACAGATCTGATCCTTGGGTACGTCCACATGGGACAGGCAATACAGGGACAGATCTGATCCTTGGTGTACGTCCACATGGGACAGGCAATACAGGGACAGATCTGATCCTTGGTACGTCCACATGGGACAGGCAATACAGGGACAGATCTGATCCTTGGGTACGTCCACATGGGACAGGCAATACAGGGACAGATCTGATCCTTGGGGTAGTCCACATGGGACAGGCAATACAGGGACAGATCTGACTTGGGGTATGTCCACATGGGACAGGCAATACAGGGACAGATCTGATCCTTGGGGTACGTCCACATGGGACAGGCAATACAGGGACAGATCTGATCCTTGGGTACGTCCACATGGGACAGGCAATACAGGGACAGATCTGATCCTTGGGGTACGTCCACATGGGACAGGCAATACAGGGACAGATCTGATCCTTGGGGTACGTCCACATGGGACAGGCAATACAGGGACAGAGCTGATCCTTGAGGTACGTCCACATGGGACAGGCTATACAGGGACAGAGCTGATCCTTGGGGTACGTCCACATGGGACAGGCAATACAGGGAAAGATCTGATCCTTGGGGTACGTCCACATGGGACAGGCAATACAGGGACAGATCTGATCCTTGGGGTTCGTCCACATGGGACAGGCAATACAGAGACAGATCTGATTCCCCTTGGGGTACGTCCACATGGGACAGGCAATACAGGGACAGATCTGATCCTTGGGTACGTCCACATGGGACAGGCAATACAGGACAGATCTGATCCTTGGGGTACGTCCACATGGGACAGGCAATACAGGGACAGATCTGATCCTTGGGGTACGTCCACATGGGACAGGCTATACAGGGACAGAGCTGATCCTTGGGGTACGTCCACACGGGACAGGCAATACAGGGACAGATCTGATCCTTGGGGTACGTCCACATGGGACAGGCAATACAGGGACAGATCTGATCCTTGGGGTACGTCCACATGGGACAGGCAATACAGGGACAGATCTGATCCTTGGGGTACGTCCACATGGGACAGGCTATACAGGGACAGATCTGATCCTTGGGGTACGTCCACATGGGACAGGCAATACAGGGACAGATCTGATCCTTGGGGTACGTCCACATGGGACAGGCAATACAGGGACAGATCTGATCCTTGGGGTACGTCCACATGGGACAGGCAATACAGGGACAGATCTGATCCTTGGGGTACGTCCACATGGGACAGGCAATACAGGGACAGATCTGATCCTTGGGGTACGTCCACATGGGACAGGCAATACAGGGACAGATCTGATCCTTGGGGTACGTCCACATGGGACAGGCAATACAGGGACAGATCTGATCCTTGGGGTACGTCCACATGGGACAGGCTATACAGGGACAGAGCTGATCCTTGGGGTACGTCCACATGGGACAGGCAATACAGGGAAAGATCTGATCCTTGGGGTACGTCCACATGGGACAGGCAATACAGGGACAGATCTGATCCTTGGGGTTCGTCCACATGGGACAGGCAATACAGAGACAGATCTGATCCTTGGGGTTCGTCCACATGGGACAGGCAATACAGGGACAGATCTGATCCTTGGGGTACGTCCACATGGGACAGGCAATACAGGGACAGATCTGATCCTTGGGGTATGTCCACATGGGACAGGCAATACAGGGACAGATCTGATGCTTGGGGTACGTCCACATGGGACAGGCAATACAGGGACAGATCTGATCCTTGGGGTACGTCCACATGGGACAGGCTATACAGGGACAGAGCTGATCCTTGGGGTACGTCCACATGGGACAGGCAATACAGGGACAGATCTGATCCTTGGGGTACGTCCACATGGGACAGGCAATACAGGGACAGATCTGATCCTTGGGGTACGTCCACATGGGACAGGCAATACAGGGACAGATCTGATCCTTGGGGTACGTCCACATGGGACAGGCAATACAGGGACAGATCTGATCCTTGGGGTACGTCCACATGGGACAGGCAATACAGGGACAGATCTGATCATTGGGGTACGTCCACATGGGACAGGCAATACAGGGACAGATCTGATCCTTGGGGTACGTCCACATGGGACAGGTCCGCAGAGGATTTTCTGCAATGGAACATCTGCCAGAATTCCTGCTTTGGATTTTGTTGCGGAATGCATAGTGTGCCGCAGATTTTAATCCGTGTCCGAAATCCGCAGCATCAAATGACATCTTCCGGTCTTAACTTCTGCAGGTCAAGTTGTGGACTTTATTTTTCCGCAGCATGCGGATGAGATTTTGTAAAACCTCACCCCCTTCCTTTGTTGGTATGTTGTGCTTTTTCATAAGGTTAAACAGTTATATTTACAGGTACTGTAATCTGCCATGGAAAATCTGCAGCGTATACATCACATGTGAACATATCCTTAATTTCCGGCAGCAAACCGTGTTTGGCAGCCACTTATCTGCTCCTGGAAGAAGAACTGGCTGATGATTTCCTATGCAGTAAAGGATGGTGGTAACGCTGCAATTGCTGTCACAAGGTACACAACCGGTAGAAGAAAACTGTCGATATCAATGGTTTTTGACACCGTGCCTAATAAATATGTACCTCTGCATCACATAAACCTGCACACTGTATGTGGACAATCTGCAATGGGGGAAGCCGTTCCTTTAGCAGATGTGATATACCGGATGGAGGATTTTCCAATGTGACGTGATCCGGTCTGCTGAGTCTCAGGGGTGTGGGTTAACTGCATATGTCAACCCCGGGGGTTTAACTCTTAGACTCGGTTGATGAATCGATCTTTCCAAGAAAAGCATTGCTGGGGATCTTGCTTAACAATGCCGGGAAAACAAGGGGACCTCAGGCCGCGTGCTGATGGATCAATGTCGCTAGAGACAGATCTGGTTTCTAGTCCTTATCCAGGCGTTTTGCTTTGGACAATCTCTTTTTGCTAAAAAGGTCCCGCGATGATAAGCTGGCCGTGCTCATTTAATGGTTTGCTGAAAAGTCTCCCTCCCGTCTCCCTCCCGGCTTCCCCATACACGTACAGGTTCAGCTTGGCTATGAGGAGAGGGCTGCTGCTGCCAGACAGTTCTGGATTGGGTGAAAAAATATTCATTTTGCCCGAATCCTCTTTGTCCCCCAACATCATCTGTCGGGGGAGAGTTGGAAGCCCCCCACACAGATTAGTGTGTCAGCGGAACCCACTGTTCTCGGTGGGTTGGACTCACAAAAGTATAATGTGTATGGCCAGCTTAAAGGGGTATTCCCATCTCAGACAATGGGGGCATATCGTTAGGAGAGAACGGAGCGGGGAAGGTTGTGGACAAGCTCTCTCCCCATAGAAGTAAATGGGAGCGCACCGCGCTTGCACGGCCCATGCAGGGCGGCTGCGCATGTGCAGTGTGTCCTCCACAACTTTCAGGGATCCGTTCTCGATGTAGGTGTGGGTCCCAGAAGGTGGGACCCGCACCTATCATACAAAGGGGCATATCCTCATAGTCTGAGATGGGAACACTTCCTTTAAAGGGGTTGTCCGGGTTCAGAGCTGTACCCGGACATACCCATATTTTCACCCAGGCAGCCCCCCTGAGGCTAGCATCGGAGTTCTTTGTTTTCAATAACACATTGCCGGACGGAAACTTCGGCCCGGCTGTGTGTTCGGTGACGTCACCGGCTATGATGGGTGGGCTTTAGCGCTGCCCTAGCCGTTTTACTGTCTAGGGCAGCTGCTAAATCCCGCCCATCAGTGCCGGTGAAGTCACCGGGGTTCCTGGCAGCCCCATGGAGAGCCCCGGTACGTCACCGGATCTCCAAAAAATGCCTTTGCCCTGCGCGATATAGCGCAGGGCAAAGGAGAGCATCGGAGCATTCAACTGCTATCATGCTCAAGTCAGGGGGGCTGCCCGGGGGTAAATGGAGGGATGTCCCGGTTCAGCTCTGAACCTGGATAACCCCTTTAAGACCCCTAACAATCGTCTGTAAGGTACACAAGCAGCAAGTCGTCAATTCCCTACAGCGCCACCACAGGGGAAATAAGGCATTACTTAGTTCTTAGTGAAATCACAGTAATAATTAGATGTGATGGGTCCTCCGGAAAGAGATAATAAATGAGGATCCTTTAATTATTTAAAAACTGTGGTTTCTAAACCAAACAACCCTGTAGAGGGAGCCTGAAGACAGGATCGCCACTAATTGCTGAGCCGCACCTGTACTTACCATCGGAAACAACAGAAAGTGCAGCCCGGTAATCTGCATGTAGACCCAGCAGCCACCATGTGTGGTCACCCTGACATGAACACAATAGTGAACTTGGCATCATTGATTCGGAAAAGCCTTTAGTAAGCCAAAACACGTCACTACTGATGCCCTACTAAAGGCATTGGTCTTCTTCACTGCAAGGGGCGGACTGGCCATAGACTGTACAGGGAAATTTCCAGGTAGGCCGATGCCCGGGACGGCCGCCCAAGCCCTTCTCATGGCTGCTGGCTGGATACATAATGATCTAATGCTCTCAGTAATAATTAATGCTAGAAGCATTAGGTACTCATGCACCTGGCCACTGGCCATAGGTGCCATCTTGAATTCAACTGTAGCGCCATCCTCAGGACGGTGATACAGTTGAATACTGCAGGAGGCGGCATTATTTTGTGCTACACTGTGGTATTTTGTTCTGCTGGGGCGGTATTCTGTGCTGCACTGTGGTATTTTGTTCTGCTGGGGCGGTATTCTGTGCTGCACTATGGTATTTGGGCCCACCTACAACATGGTGCCTCTTTTAGTTTTTTTTTCCAGGTCAACTTTAAGCTCCAAGTCCGCCCCTGGATATTTAGTATTTCCTACCGATGTGCACTGCCGAAACGCGCTGACTGAACCCCCCCTTCGCATTATACTCTCACACTGCTGATATATACTCTAGCATACCTCTCCGTCTCATTGTTCAGGGGGTAGACAGGGGAGGATGTCTTCGACCTCTGTTCATCTTCAGTAGCGGTTTCCTCTTGCTCGTGCACGGTGGGTGGTATAAAGGTCGCATCTGAGCTTCTTCTAGATAAAAAAGATGCACACATTAACATTTAGGGTCCATTCACACAATTTTGCGGAACGGTTGCGGACCCATTCATTTTCAATGGGGCCGGAAAAGATGCAGACAGCACACTTCCGTTCCGCATCCGCATTTCCGTTCCGCAAAAAAATAGAACATGTCCTATTCTTGTCCGCAGACACGGACAAGAAAAGGCATTTTCTATTAAAAGTGCAGGCGCTGTGTGGTCCGCAGGTGTCCGTCACCCCTCCTGAATTTCATTCCCCTTGTAATAACAATAGAGGAGCATCTATTCTTATGACCCTATGTCAGGGATCAGCAACCTCCAGTACTACAGTTGTTCTGAAACTACAACTCCCAGAATCCTCCTTTCATGTTTATATGACTTACACGAACAGCTGAGGAAGTTTGCATGTTGGGAGTAGTTGTAGTTTCACAACAGCTGGAGTGACAGAGGTTGCTGATCCCTGCTCTATGTTGTGACATTCCTTTATTATTCCTACTTGACATTATGAATGAATTAATAGCAGTTTGCAGTGAATGTCCAGATGGTTGTTACCAGTGGGGGCGTGTCCCTGCACAGTCTGACATTATCCAATCAGTGCTGACAATGTCAGACTGTGGAGGGATACACCCCCAACAGGTAACACCCGTCTGAACCTTCATTACAAACTGCTGCAGATTCATTTATACATTCTAGAAGGAATAATATAGGAATGGGACAACATAGAGTCATAAGAATAGAAGCCCTAGAATTGTTATTACATTGGTGGGTAAGTAGTTACTAAAACAGACATGTCTGGAGAGGGGACAAAGTAAAATATCTTGTGGCCCTATGTCCTGAAGTGAGGTAATACGTTTTTGACCTGAACTTGATGCCACACTAAATCCCATCTTAGTGGGAATTGGATGCTAAACCACCTTATTCCATGGGTGCCATACTTGTAAGGCCAAAGTTATCCAAAATTGCCATTTCTAATGGGACCAGCTGACTATCTTATGCAGTGGTGTAGATAGAACTGACTGGGCTCCACAGCAAATTTTTTAACTGGGGCCCCTCTCAGTCCCCTTAATGCAGACCTCACACTAGATCAGGCATGCTCAACCTGCGGCCCTCCAGCTGTTGCAAAACTACAACTTCCAGCATGCCCTAACAGCCTACAGCTATCAGCCTACAGCAGGGCATTGTGGGAGTTATAGTTTTACAACAGCTGGAGGGCCGCAGGTTGAGCATGCCTGCACTAGACCAAAAAAAATTAAAAATAAATACTCACCTCTCTTTTCCTCCTACGGGCACCTACCGCTGTTTGCGAAGCACTATGTCTAGGCAAGCACTACACTGTAATCTGACATGACACAGTGTTGCGGAACTACGTCCCGTCCTAAAGCTGTGCACTGCCAGGACTTAGTGCAGCGCAGACGCCCGGAGAGGAGAACCAGGGAGCGGTGAGTAATACCAGCGCTAGGACTAGGAGAACCATACTCACCAGTCCTTGGGCCCTGAAATAAATCCACTTGTCCTCCTCCTGGGCTCCTTCCTGGTTCGGACCCCGTAGAAGCCGGTTCCCCTGCTTCCATGGTAGCTACTCCCTGATCTTATGGGTATGAGGGTGTACGGACTCTCCCCTAATGGCATATGTAGGGGTAATGAAGGATTAGGCATGTTGGATTCCAACACATCTAATTCTTTCTTCTCTAGAGAGATATGTCGCCACCAGAGGTGTCTGGCAGCAGCTTATCCCCCTTTGTCACATCTGCATAATCCCCCCCTTGAGGTTCATAGGGAGGTATGATAGATATAGTTGGGTGTAAAAGTGTTCTATATGAGCAGCAGTTGGCAAATTACCCCCGTAACTGTACAAGCATCGCTGATTGTCTCTGTTATGGGCAGGTGGCGGTAACTGAGACTTGCTGCTATCAGGAGACGCAGTTGACTCCTCTCATACCATATGATCTTCGAAGACTATGAACCTTTCAGTCCTGTTAACTGCACCCAGTTTACCTGCGTGTGCTGAGCTGCCTCTTCTTCACACTGGTCCCACTGGTCGGTGCTGGAGGAAGGGTCAAAAGGCTGTCTTTGGATCCTCCACCAGATCGGTTGACGAGAGAAGATCTGCGGGGGGCAGGAGGTGGCTCCTCACGCCCTCCAATAGAGTTGGTGAGGGAGAGTACAGATGAAGAAAGCTGACGTTCCTTGACCAAATCTGGGGCACCTTCACATAACGCCGTCTCCTCTACCACCTGAAACCAAGATAACATTGGTATGTTGTTCAGGAGGACACATATTTCAGTCACAGATAACGAACTCCATACCTGACGCCCCAAATCTCTAAATGCAGACAGGTCTTCTTCTTCAAGATCACAGGACAACGCTCTTCGAATCTCAGATCCCAGATCCTGTAGGCTCCGTAGTCCAGCCTGGAGAAGAGGAAGGACACGATATAGAGAACAGAAATCAAACATGCATTAAAGGGGTTTTCCGAGTGTTTTATACTGATGATCTCCTTTTTTTTTGTGTCCAAATCTTGGTATGTGTCTTTAATATCCCATGGCATGTCTGTCTCTGTCCAAAATTAGTTACCCTAATTCATTCTGGATACCCAGAGGTCCTCTTGCGTGGCCTGATGAAGGACCAAGAAGGAGCGCAGCATACTGTGTTAATATTCAGTTTATTGTGTGACAGTACGCAATGTGCTCCCTCTAGTGGTGGCTGGAGAAAGCCGTTTAAAAAAAAAAAAAAAAAAATCTATCTCTGTAGGAGATTTGCAGCTATGTATCAGTCAAAATGGAGCTTTGATCGCAATGAAGGCATATTAAGAAATGAATCAGCAAAGAATATAGGACAAAATGGTGATCTAGGGTGGACATTCACTTCGTTTTTTATCCTACTTTAATGAATGGTGTTACAATGCGCCTATTGCAAAATGGTTATCAACCTGCAACGTGGTAGAATTGTTTGGCAGGTTTTCTGTTCCGAGAAGACCCTTTTCCTTCCTGCGACGAAATTTCCGGAAGTAATCTTGGATCAGGAAAGTGGCGTAAAATTTCCCCACTGTTACTTCCTCCTCTGAAAGATAAAACGTACTAAGTGAGCATTTTTCTGTACGGCCCATAGATCCTGGTGACACAAACATGGGCGACATACAACCCTTTCTCAGTGACCCTGTATACTGTATATAATATACACAGGACTGACCTTCCGGGGGAGGGATGACTTCATCGAGTATATTCTGTTTGGTTCTTTTCCAGATTTTCTTAATGACAGCTCTCAGCTCCTCGTTAGCAGCTTCCAGATTCCCTAAAAAGACATGGAAGAATAATTATCATAGGAGGCCTGCTAAAAATATAACTAGGCCAAGCACTGTGCAGCGCTTCAAGCCGCGAAGCGAATTTCACACGGAATTTCATTTCTGCCATTCACATCTGCCATAGCAACAAGGATTTCTGCAGCGTGGACCAAAATGTTGGCACGTATTCTGCGCCAAAATCTGCATGAAATCCGCATCCAATGCATGTGAGTGGGGTTTCCATAACCCCGTTCTCACAGAATTGAAATTTTCTGACTGTGGATTTTAGGTACTAGAGCAGAAAAAACAGTGTTCCGCTTCTTATTTCAGGCAAAAAATGAATAGCAATGGGTCTAACCCTCATGTGGATCTGTGGCATGTCCATCAGCCTTAAAAAATACATGTTAGATTTAAAGGGGTTGTCCAGGGGATAGGTCATCGATATCCGGTTGGTTTGGGGCCCCTCCCAGCAGGCGTTGGACCCCCACCAATCTGATACTGATGACCTATCCTGAGGACAGGCCATCGATGTTTAAAGGGGTTGTCTCACCTCGAACATTGGTGGCATATTGCTAGGAAATGATATCATTGTCAGAAATGGGACCTGCACCTTTTTCGAGAACGGAGCACCCAAAGATCGAGAGAGTGAGCTACGCATGTGTGGCCCTGCCCTACATTAGTTTTTATGTGAGCGCCATGGAAATGAATGGAGAGTGCACATCGCAAGTGCGGCCACCGCTTCTTTCCCTTCTATAGGGCTGCCGGAGAAACCAGAACCAGCGCTCGGCTGTTTTCGGCACCCCCATAGAAATGAATGGAGGGCGGCCGTGTATGTGCTCTTCTTCTCTTTGGGAGCTTAATTTTAGAGATAAGTGCCACCTATCTGACAATGGCATATCCTAGTGATATGCCACCAATGCTCAAGGTGAGGCAACCCTTTTAATTCCAGGAAAACCCCTTTAAATCAGTCATTTGACAATAGCAGATACATTGTAGATCTCTCTGCGAGTTTCACATTCATCTGAAGATTCCCGCCAAATCTATTCCATTCAGGTGGAGGGAGCAGATTATCAGTTGCAGACGTTTCTGCAACAAATCTGCCGCATGTGAATTTACCCTGACACTCCACTCCCTCCATATGTACAACGGACCACTTTACCTTCAGTTTTTATCTTTAGTGAGGTCCGTACCAAGGCAAAAAGCGTAGCATTGAATGTCACAGTACCGTCTGCATTTAGGGGCATATTCATGGCGACCAATCTCTGCGGAGACATTTATGCAAGATTTACAATGAACCATTGAACAGCGGCCAGCAAGAAAGTGAAGCAAATCATGTTATATCACTTTTCCCAAATACCACCCTTTTCAATTATTACCCTACTATTGCGCCCTTTGGCAAATGTTTGATACTCAGTTGCTGCAGGTTACGTCCTGCATTGGGGCCTTGTAATGTAGGATGTAGAAAGCGTCATTTGTATGAACAAGGGACGTGGTTAGTGTCACGGGATCTCATGTCAGGACACATCTCATTGCCCTAAGGCATGACGGGGTAGAAGACAAATGACAAACCAGAAAGTAGGAATCAAGCATGGGGGATAAGAGAAAACCCCATATGAGGTCAATTTGAAAAAAATATATATCTAAGGAAGAATGGCAGCTAGAGCAATTGATGAAAATACACTTTGTAGGACTGAAGCATGGGGGGTAAGAGAAAACTCCAAATGAGGTAAGTTAAAACAAAACTATCCAAGGAGGAATGAGAGCCCGAGTAATAAAAAAAAATACACTTAAGAGTGAAAAAAGTAGGATGGGGGGATAAGAAAAAACTCCAAATGAGGTAAGTTTGAAAAAAAAAATATCCAACGAGGAATGGGAGCTACAGTAATTGATGAAAATACACTTTAGAGTAAAAAGTGATTTATGGCACAACCCCTTTAAGAGAAGGTGCACTGGAGAAGTAAAAGTGGGAATCAAATTAATCCTGGTGTTCCTGTAGGCCCACCAGGAGGCACAGCGGCTGCACAGGCGGAATACAGGTCGCTGTAAACATCTATGTCTGCTGGCAAAGACGCAGAGTATTGATGGTAATAATAATAATTATATTGTAATCTAGGTTTCTGTTATAGCACAAAATGAGGCAGAATAAGGTGCAAACAGGATGGTAGCTGTTGATTTTTGCAAATGGAGAACCAGACTGGCACCATCTTCATGACATGTACATGCACCAAGCTAGGAAGTAAATGTCCACACTGCATGCCGCCAAGCCACAGACATCCAAGGAGAGAATCTTTGAAAAGAATGAAAGAGACTTCACAACGCTGAGACACTTGGAAGAAAATCCTTTCCCCCACCCCCAAACTTGTGAGTCACAAGCAGCGAGAAGCAGATGTGCACATGCAAACAGTGTATGATTTCATTTTACCAAGGATGCCGCCGGCAGAGCACCGGGAATCTGAGACCTGCTGGGCAGACCTGACCGTGAAACAGCAGCAAATGATAAAACAGAATTAGAAAATGGAAGCTACAGTGATAAGACTATAGTCTAGGGGTGGCCAACCCACGGCTCTCGAGCCGCATGCAGCTAGTTGCCTCTTCAAGTGCGGCTCTAGCGGTGGAGCTGGGAAGCAGTCAGGCCGGCTCACGCTCCACCCCATGCTCAGATCTCCTTTCCTGATCGGGCTCCGTTGCTACTCTGCAGCTCCAGCTCGCTCGCCACTACGCCCTGATGCGCACAGTGTCAGAACGTAGTACGTGGAGACGTGCGCTATGAACTGACGCTGTGCGCATCAGGTCACAGTGGAGACCGTGTCAGACCTGCAGAGTAGCAGGTGCCTGATCAGGAGAGGTAGGCGATTTCTTTATAGTATTGAGCATGGGGGTCTGATCTAAGCATGGGAGGTTCGGATCTGAGCATGGGGGATCTGAGCATGGGGGGGTCCTGATCTCAGCATGGAGGGTCTGATCTGAGCATGGGGGTGTTTTATCTGAGCATGGGGGGATCTGATCTGAGCAATGGGGGTCTGATCTGAGCATTGGGGGTCTGATCTGAGCATTGGGGGTCTGATCTGAGCACAGGAGTCTGGTCTGAGCATGGGGGTCTAATCTGAGTATGGGGGGGGTCAGATTTGAGCATGGGGGTCAAATCTGAGCACAGGGGGGTCTGATATGAGCATGGGAGGGGTCTGATCTGAGCACAGGGGGGTCTGATCTGAGCACAGGGGGGGTCTGATCTGAGCACAGGGGGGGTCTGATCTGAGCACGGGGGGTCTGATCTGAGCACGGGGGGGTCTGATCTGAGCACGGGGGGTCTGATCTGAGCACGGGGGGTTCTGATCTGAGCACGGGGGGGTCTGATCTGAGCACGGGGGGGGGGTCTGATCTGAGCAGGGGGGGGGGGGGTCTGATCTGAGCACGGGGGGGGGGTCTGATCTGAGCACGGGGGGGTCTGATCTGAGCACGGGGGTATGACACAGAGTCTGATTTATGTTGTCTGATCTGAGCATTGGGGGTCTTATTTTGGGGGTCTGATTTGGAGGTTTGATGAGGATTGGGGATCTTATCTTAGGTCAGATGAGCATTGGGGGTCTGATGAAAAATATTTTTTTTCTTTTCTTCTCTGCTAATGAAAAATAAGAAAAAAAAACTCAGATCAGATGAAAAATATATATTTTTTCTTATTTTTCTCCCCTAAAACCTAGGTGCATATTATAGGGCGAAAAATACAGTGACTTGTGTGCAAATGTACAGCTTGTGGCTCCTGGTAGTGATACTTTTTTTTAATTCTGGCTCTTTGTGTCTGTAAGGTTGGCCACCCCTGCTATAGTCTATATATTCACCTCACTGCTGGATGATGACATATTACTCAACCCAGTAATATATTACAACAGCCTCAGTCAGCAATGCACCGACAGAATACAGGCTGCAAAAAAAAACCTGCAGGGTAATTATCACATCCACCTGTAATTTCTATCATTACACAGCTTTCCGACCTTCTCGTAATTCCCCAATAAAGTCAACAACCCATTATATTATAAGATTGAGAGATGCCTCTGGAACAAGCCATGGGTGACATTAGAACAAAGGCTGGTACTGAATGAATAGGTTCAAGGGATCAGATGGAGTTCAACCTTAAAGGGCCAATCTCATACATTGGGGCATATCGCTAGGATATGCCCCCAATGTATGATAACTGTGGGTCCCAGCTCTGGGACTCAACTATTTATGGACGTCTCATAGAAATGACTGGGAAGCTTACTATGGGGCTGATGGAAGTAGGCGAGCCAGCTCGGCTATTTTCATCAATCCCATAGAAAAATGAATGGAGGGCAGCGGCCCATGCAAAGTCCACTCTCCTTCACTTTGTCGGCTTAGCTCTAGAGACTTGCACCTATCAGATATTGGGGCAATGTGCCCCCAATGTATAAGATGAGCCAACCCTTTTAAAGGGGTTAACCTTGGGGGCGTGGCCTGACTGCCGATGTAGGAAGACGCATGGCGTAGAGCTCCTGGGAAGAATCCTGATTTTCATGTCTGCTCACCTCCTGCCTAACTCCAGAGACAGCCGACAGCACACCGAAGCCTCCCTGGACGCTGGGGTGAATCCCGGTACTATCATGACCCGGCAGAAGCAGAGGGAAAAGGAGGGTAGAGACGGCGGCACGGACACTCCGTCCAAACAAGATGGCGCCGCACAAGCTGCGAAGCTCACTGATGTGGCGGTAAAGCTTGGGAGGTTCGCCCGCACCCCGGCCGCCGCGGCTACTGGTCCGGAGCCTGAGACTGAAGTGTCTGATGAGGTGAGGGGAGCGGAGCCTCAGGAGGCAATTACTTATGCCTCGATTGTGAAGCAGAAGGAGTGCCCAGTATTGCTACCGGAGACGGAGCCTGTCTCTGAGCCTACCATTGCGGACGTATACAAAATGGTAGCGCAGTGCAGCGCAGCTCTCACATCCCTGAATACTAATATGGGAGGCCTCAAGGAGGAAGTTTTATTAATCCGCCAGGATATGCGGCAATTTAAGGAGAGAGTGGGAGAACTCGAGGGTCGCGTCAGCGATATGGAGGATCAGTTGCCACCTGTTAAGAGAGACTTGCAGTGAGTTATTCATAATGTGTCATTACTGATAGCCAAGTCTGATGATATGGAAAATCGTCTGAGGCGCAATAATGTGCACTTTATTGGGATACCGGAACGCACTGAAGGTTCGGATCCAGTTTCATATATGGAAAAGTGGCTGGTGGACACTATTGGCAAAGAAAAGCTATCCCCACTTTTTGCAATAGAGCGGGCCCACAGGGTGCCGTTTCGGCCTCCACCTCCGGGAGCGCCTCCAAGACCTCTCCTGATTAAAGTTCTCCACTACAGAGACCGTGATGCCATTCTTAAAGCTGCCAGAGATACTCCTGACATCCAGATTGCTGGTAGCAGAGTCCTGATGTTTCTGGATTTTTCTGCAGAAATTCAGAAAAGGAGGGCGAAATTTTTGGACGTAAAGAGGCGTCTGAGGCTTTTGCAATGGCCTTATTCCATGTTATACCCGGCTAAACTTCGGGTTGTGGCGCATGGGTCCACGCACATGTTTGAGGATCCGGTTGAAGCGTGTCAATGGCTGGACATTCATGAGAAGGATCAGCGTGGCAACAATACCTGAGGACTTGGTGATATTATTGATAGAACTTTTTCTATTACAATGTTTACTTACTGATAGTTTTTACTGCCAGTTATAAATGTATGGTACTCTGTTGTTTTCGTATATGATAGGGCTGCTATATATCCTGACTTAAAGTCGGTTGTTTTTTCTATTCTGTTTAGGTACTTATAGGGCAGGGTAGGAGATTGAGTGGTTTGTTCTTATAGTTATCCAGGCTGCTGCGTCACTAAGTGATAGGAAACTACGCTTCTGTGTTCTTGTGCATATACCACTAACTGTGGCAGTTAGGTTCACTTTGTGTATGTATGGTGTACCCCTATACATCAGATTTATGACTTACAATAGGTTTACGAATGTTGGGGGGGAGGGTGGGATTCTGGGAGCAGGCTCTATTTTTGCATTTACCTCAGAGAGGAGGTTTGTAGGGATCTATCGGCACTGGTTCTTGTATCTGATTTTATATGCTCGCGATGTCTTCTGTTAACATAGTAGCCTGGAATGTGCGGGGCATGTCACAAGCCTCTAAGCGTGCAGCAATATTTCATGCCCTGAGAGATGTACAACCAGCTATTGTTTGTTTGTCTGAGACCCATTTAAATGTTGATAGGACGCACTTGGCGCATAGAGCGTGGGTAGGTTATGAATACCATTCTACTCACTCCACACATGCTAGGGGGGTTACCATCCTGGTTCATAGATCTATACCATTTACTGTGTATGACTCATATATTGATGATGGTGGGAGGTTTGTGTGTCTGAGTTGTAGTATTTTTCATTTCAGGATTGTTTTGGCGGCGGTGTATGTTCCCCCCCATATTCAGCTGAAGTTATGAAACTGATTATCTCCTTCAAGTCTAAGTTCCCATCAATTCCGCTGCTGGCCATAGGGGATTTTAATATGTATCTTAATGGCTCCTTGGATAAATTCCATAATGGGCTGGGAACATGCTCCGCTGCTTCTACTTCTCTGGCGCGGTTGTTGTCAGAGGTGGATCTATGTGATATATGGAGAACTTTGTATCCTACGCAACGTCAATTTTCCTGTTATTCCACCACACATGGTTCCTTGTCCAGAATAGACTTGGCTATTGGATCCTTATCTTTAGTGGCCCTGACAAAGAAAATCTTGTATCTACCTCGTAGCATATCTGACCATTCTCCATTATTGATAACTCTGGAAGTAGGTCCCCAGACACATGTTGTTAGACCTATTTGGCGCTTGAACCCATTCTGGTTGTCAATAGTGGATACTGGTACTGTGATATCCGGGGCTTTGGCTGATTTTTTGTCTATTAATGTGGGCTCGGCGTCGCTAGATGTGGTGTGGGATGCTATGAAGGCATATGTGAGGGGGCTCTACATTAAACATATCAGCGTTAAAAAATCTAAAAGTCGTGCTCTGGACAAGGAACTCTCAGACCGGGTTACGCATTTAGAGGCTGATTATGTTGCACAGCCCACGGTAGCTGGGGAGCTGCGATGGAAGGAAGCCCAGAATCTTCTGAAGGAGCATATACAGGCTAGAGCGGAGGATAAAAGGTTGTTTACGACCCAAAGATATTTCGCTGAAGGTGAAAGTGCAGGTCATTTGTTAGCTGTGATTTCTAGGGCTCAGCAGGGTCCTTCTTCTATCACTTCACTTAGGGGAGGGAATGGACAAATGGTGGTGGGGAATGAGAACATTCTGGAAGAATTCTATGTACATTTTAAGGAGGTTTATAGGTCCAGGCTGGTCGCCACTGATTCTTGTAGGTCTGGATATTTGGAGGGAATTGACATGCCTATCCTGTCTGAGGAGAATAGGGCGATCCTTGAGGAGGATATTACATTGGAGGAATTGGAAGAGGCACTAAAGTCCTTGCCTAATGAGAAGGCACCGGGTGGAGACGGTCTCCCTGGGGAATTCTATAAAAAACATGGAGAACTGCTACTTCCGCACCTGCTTGCAGTATTTAAGCATGCTTTTGGTAGAGGTATTTTGCCTTCCTCCATGAGAGAGGCTATAGTTGTAGTAATACCCAAACCGGGTAAGGATCCAGCTTTGGTAGATTCGTATAGGCCCATTTCTCTCCTGACGGTTGATGTTAAACTCCTGGCAAAAATTCTAGCTAATCGATTAAATAGAGTTATTCACACCATTATTCATGAGGACCAGTCCGGTTTTATGCCTGGTAAATCCACGGCTTTAAATCTTAGGAGGCTATTCCTGAACCTCCAGTTAGAGGGTAGGGATGTATCGGATAACAGGGCCGCGGTGGTCTCTCTTGACGCTGCCAAGGCTTTTGACAGTGTTGAGTGGGACTACTTGTGGGCGGTCATGGCTAAAATGGGCTTCGGAATGGATTTTATGAAGTGGGTTAAACTTTTGTACTGTGAACCCAGGGCTAGAGTACGAGTTAACGGGCATTTATCGTCAACTATTGCTTTGGAGAGGGGGACAAGACAGGGCTGTCCGCTGTCTCCGTTATTGTTTGCGATAGCCATTGAACCCTTAGCTTGTATCCTGCGTTCTACTTCTTCTGTGGATGGGTTATTGCGGGGCTCAATGGAGGAGCGAGTATCGTTATATGCGGATGATACATTGATATATGTGAACGATCTGGAAAAGTATATGGATGCAGTAATATCTGTGGTGTCTCAGTTTGGCGACCAGTCTGGATTACTAGTAAACTGGGATAAGTCAGTGATTCTTCCAGTATCCTCTCAAGTACCGTCACGCACTGCTGCCTTCTCCGGACTTAAGGTGGTGCAATCCTTTAAGTATCTTGGGGTAATAGTGTCCATGAACCCTGCAGATTATATTACCAGTAACCTCCTACCCTTGTTGGAGAAATTTAAACATAAGATCGCAGTGTGGCATAAACTGCCTTTGTCAGTGATAGGAAGGGGAAATTTGTTGAAGATGATCCTTATGCCGCAATTGCTTTATGTCCTGCACAACTCCCCTGTTTGGATTCCCGTGCATTACTTTCACAAAATTTTACGACTGTTTCGTTTTTTTCTGTGGAAAAGTAATAGGGGGAGAATAAAGTATGAAACGCTACAGAGGAACAAAGATGCAGGGGGACTTGCTCTGCCCAACCCTTTACTCTATTTTCTGTCGGCCCAATTGCAGCATTTTAAAGGGTGGGGAGTGGGGGGTAGCCCAGGTATGAAGAGTGGACGATTGATGGAGTGGGCGTCGAATAGATCTCCCCCATTGACGGCCATTGAAGGTAGGGTAAAGGAAGATGTGGGGCGTATCCCAATACTAGTGCTCATGAGGAAAGTCTGGTGTAAAACCAAACATATCTTGGGATTAGAGGGGTACGTCAATATCTCGCCTATTTGGAGGAACCCTGCGCTGCCAGAGTTGGAAGGTCTAACTGGGTTTTCTGGGTGGAATAACAAGGGAGTATGGAATTTGGGCCATATCTTCTCAGGTGGGGTATTGAAGCAATATCAACAGCTGTGCTCAGAGTTTGGGCTTCCTTCCTCGCAGTTCTATAGATATCTTCAGCTCAGGCATGCACTAGACGCTCAGGCTAAAGTGGCCCCAATAGTATTTACGTCCACTCATGCGCTGAACACAGTGGTGGCTGCTGGTTCGGTGAAAGGGGCAATCTCCGTGATGTATCAAGCCTTGCTAGAAGATTTTCTTAAGGGATACCCGCTAAAATGTAGGCAGCAATGGGAAAAAGATTTGGGTGGGCTTACAGATGCGCAATGGTCAGAGATAGTGGCGCTTACTCCCAATCTATCTCTTAGTGAGGCGGCACGTCTCTCCCAGCTGTATCTCGTGCACAGAGTATATAGGACTCCGGTATTTCTGCACAAAGTGGGTTGCAGGGATAGTCCCAATTGTCCGAAATGTGGCAGCGCCGAAGCTGATCTTCTGCATATGTTATGGTCATGCCCTTCATTGACCTCTTATTGGAGAGCAATACTACATCTTGTTAATAAGGTACATAGTACTAAATTTAAAATGGATCCAAAAATTTGTATTCTGGGAATACTGCCAGAGGAAAGGGGATACCCCCGGAAGTACCGGAGTATGTTGCTAGAATAAATGTGGTAGTGCGTCTTGAGAGGGGTGTATACCAGAAAAGAAAATGCTTGACTAAATTTGAGGCTATTTGGGGTAGCTGGATAGATAGGTCGGGATGCTGTAGTCCTTGGCTAGCATTGACGAGGAGTGCTTTGATTGCCCGGTAAGGCTGATCTGGGGAAGTGACTGTGTACATCCTGGTGATAGGTGGAATGTGTGGTGTATGATTGTTGGTGTCTGATGTGTGATGTGTGACTGTGGACTGAGTGCCATGTCTGTATGGGAGTTTACTTACTTGGGGCTCATAGCCTGTATTGTCTATTGAGTTCAATCGAACTGGTGCCGATAGAATGAGGAGACAAGGAATTTGGAGGTAGTTATGCTCTTATTGCAATGATGTCCTGCTCTTGGAAAGTTTGGGAGGGGAGGGGGGGGGGGGATGTTTATAGGGATGTTTGTTGAGGAAGAAAACAATTAGATAAATAAAGATCTAGATCTAATGTGTATATTCCTACGATGTCTTATGGTCATAGGATGTATATTATGTAAAATGTGCATATGTAATATTTTGTACTTTTACCTTTTGTACATGATGTCTCTTGATGACCGGTTATTTGATTTGACTGTCATTTGATGATGAAAAAGAAAAATTTGATAATAAAAAATTATCTGATTAAAAAAAAGGGGTTAACCTTAAAATCCAACCCATGGAGTTCAATCTTAAATGGGTTCTTCGGGACTATTGATGGTTTATCCTTAGACTAGGCCATCAAAGTTTGATTGTGAGGGGTGTTACCTTTGGGATCAGTTTAAAGGGGCTATAATTGAAGTAGACAATCTGGAGTATCGAGCACAGCTACTCTTACAGATGTGCCTATGCAAACAATGAAGGGGATGTGGTCCTCATAGGAGAGCTAATGACACTGGTGGCCTATTCTTTGGATAGGTTATCAAGAATATAGTCCCATTCCTTTAACTAAGTATTGAATGCGTTTTTGGGCAGTCCTTCATCTGGGCCTTTGGGATTGCCTAAGGGAGTTGTTCCAGGATGACAACTTACCACCCATCCACAGAATAGGTGATAAGTATTTAATTGGGAGTTTTCAGTGGTTGGCTGTCCATTGATCTCGAAAACAGGGCCATGGGACATGGAACCCTCTGTTGTTGGGATCGTGAAGGTCCCAGTGGACCACTGAGCAGACCCCCCCCCCCATCATCTATGGATAGTTGATATATTGTCATTCTGGGGCAAGCCCCTGGAAGCTTATTGCACCCTTCCTCCTGTCATAATGTCACAACACGGGCTGAGTGATGTTTTGTCCACCTTCTCAGAGAAAAATTATGACAAAGGGATGTGATATGTAATCTGTAGGCATTGACGGAGCATTGACCCTTACTGACGCTGTTTTAACATGAATTCAAAGATTCAAAAATAGAATAAGCTTAAACGGGCTAAGTGAATAAATATATTTACTAAATGTGATGAAAAAAATATATTAAGCAGACAAATAAAAGGTTCTAACACAACGTATCAAAGCATCCACAGGTGGATGTTCTCTTTTGGATGGGTTCAGTCACTATATAACATGGAGAGCCTGCCTTTATTCTTTTCTATCCTGGTTTATCCCGATTGACCTCCCTGTAAAACCTTCTCTGTAAGACGTTGTACTTCTATGCTTCATATCGGGGCTTCATTGGCAATGGATGCAGGTTTACAGGCCACCAGGGGACAATTTGTCTACACCAGTGATGGCTAACCTTGGCACCCCAGCTGTGATAAAACTACAACTCCCAAGATGCCCCCCTTGCTTGGCTGCTCTCATAACTCTATAGAAATAAATGGAGCATGCTGGGAGTCGTAGTTTCACCACAGCTGGAGTGCCAAGGTTAGCCTACCTGGTCTATACACCATCTACACTGGTCTACACCTTCTATACGTGATATGTTTCCAGCCCGCTAAACCGGTTAACTGTTTATAAGTTATCATTCTCTCATTGCACCTGGTTTACTTTTTCTTTTAAAATCATACCGATATTCAAAACCGTTATTTCCAGTACGATATTTGACCTCTGGCCATTTGCCATTCCCGGCTGTAATACTTTCGATATGTGTTTACCTTGCATGCCACACGGTGTGGGCACAGCTTTCCAAATCCCAGGGGAGGTTGGATACGGCGTAATAACGTTACAACATCCAAGTGTTTAATACGGCCCCTGCAAAATAAAAAAAGGAAAAAGATCCATTTATTTCTTGATGTGCGTACTGGTGAAGAGATGTCACCACCTGTAGAGAATTATGGACTCGTCCCTTCATTCGAATGGGCCATTGTAAGGACATCTGTTTATCAGTCATAATTAGTGGGGAATCTAATATAATATAATAATATAATATAAAAAATCTGCAGTGCGGACCTTCAATCTGCAGCATGTCAACTGCTGCCCTGGATTTCCAGCGTGGATTTTACCCTTTCCAATACACAGGATGAAATGCTAGGTAAATCGGCAGCAAAATCAGCGACAAATCGCAGCAATATCCAAAGCAAAAAATCCACCCCATGTGGCCGCACCCTTATTCAGGAAAGTCTAATTAGGTTTAAATGAGTCTATGGCCCCATGCACAAGACTGTATATTTTTTCCGCATCCGATCCGCATTTTTCTATTATTTCAAAGGGGCCGTAAAAAATGTGGACAGCATACTGTGAGTTATCCCTATCAGTATGACTGTACCGCCGGCCCGCAAAAAAGATAGAACATATCCTATACTTGTCTATTTTGAGGACAAGGATAGGACATTTCTACAAAAGTGAAAAAAAAAATGGCGGCATGCACAAGGTCTGTATCTGTGTTTTGCAGATCCACCGTTTGCGGAATGTGCATAAGGCCTAAGGGATCTGCCTCTCTCTGAAAGAGTCTATGGGGTGGAGCTTGTAGATTTGTTCAGGGCTCTGACCAATCATGTTTACTGTTGCTTACTAGTGTATCCAAGGCTACATGACGGGCCAATTGGCGTTGGTCATGTGGAGGAGGCTGCTGTAGGCTATATAACACTTAAAGGGGTATTCCATTACTCTAAAATTTACGACCTTTCCTTTAGATATCAAATACTTTGAGATCCGAGGGAACTCGCACAGCTCCATACGCCGTGTGCCGGAATTATTTCAGCTCCATACGCTGTGTGCCGGAATTATTTCAGCTCCATACACTGTGTGCCGGAATTATTTCAGCTCCATACGCCGTGTGCCGGAATTATTTCAGCTCCATACACTGTGTGCCGGAATTATTTCAGCTCCATACACTGTGTGCCGGAATTATTTCAGCTCCATACACTGTGTGCCGGAATTATTTCAGCTCCATACACTGTGTGCCGGAATTATTTCAGCTCCATACGCCGTGTGCCGGAATTATTTCAGCTCCATACACTGTGTGCCGGAATTATTTCAGCTCCATACGCCGTGTGCCCGAATTATTTCAGCTCCATACGCCGTGTGCCGGAATTATTTCAGCTCCATACACTGTGTGCCGGAATTATTTCAGCTCCATACACCGTGTGCCCGAATTATTTCAGCTCCATACGCCGTGTGCCCGAATTATTTCAGCTCCATACGCCGTGTGCCGGAATTATTTCAGCTCCATACACTGTGTGCCGGAATTATTTCAGCTCCATACGCCGTGTGCCCGAATTATATCAGCTCCATACACTGTGTGCCGGAATTATTTCAGCTCCATACGCCGTGTGCCCGAATTATATCAGCTCCATACAGGAGTCAAGAGGGCACCTAGAGCCACCAGCCAGGTACATAGGTGCTTGACGCTCCCAGATCTAGGAGTGTTCGATCATTACTTACTTGGCTGGCAGCCGTGAGTAGGGCCCAGGTGCCCCCCGAGCATCGGCCCACCGGGAAGTTTCCCTGTAGGGTCTATGACCAGTCCACCCCTGCTCACAATGTAAGTAATAGGACTAAATAACCAGCACATACTGAGCACTCTGTCATAAAAAGCTAAAATTAAAGTATACAGCTGATGACCCTTTAAGAACTTACTTTGCTTCAGGGTCATATTCAGACCAGATCCTCTTAAACTCATCCAAATGATGGGGCCCAAGAATTGACCAATCTCTTGTGAGATAATCAAAATTGTCCATGATGACAGCAACAAACAAGTTGATGATCTAAAATAAAAGAACAAAACAGTGAATCGCCGCTTTGTCAAACATAAAAAAACAACCAAAAAGTCAATTAATAGAGAGGTAATAGAGCTAATAAACTGTTGGAAATGATTTCTGTCTCTGTGTTATAAGATGGACCGGTGGCGGCTCGGCAGCATTGTGCTAACCTCTATGAAACGTATTAAAATTGATTTCTGAGGTAAATCCGTACAGATTTCGCTCCATGTTTTGTGGCCTGAATACAAAGCAGGGCCTTGCATGCTCCAGGCAGGGTCCAGCTTGTATGAGATGGAAATTGAGTCACCTAATACATCTGGGGAGCTGGAGTGCATTGTACGACGGGGAAATATGAGGTCTCAGAAATAAAGCCAAAAGGATGATTATGAGGCATTTGCATGAGTTTACCTCAGAAGACCTCACATCTCCGGCGTTCAATTGCAATTGGATACAAGAAAGGCTCAGAATTGAGGACAGTCACTTTGGCATGAATTATAAGGCTTTATATATGATAATGTTGCCTTCAAAAATATGGATCTGAAGCCTCAGCACGGAAAGCCAAAAAGAGTTCTCCCTCCTAAACCTACAAGAAATACCTGAAAATACAAGAAGTTCCCGAGTCGTCCTCTTGTGTTAACACTCTATTCATCTGTTCCTGAGTTACCTCGGTCTAAGGCCTATTGCACACGACCGTATGGCTTTTTCAGTGTTTTGCGATCCGTTTTTCACGGATCCATTGTTCTGTTTTTTGTTTCCGTTGTGTTTCCGTTTCTGTTCCGTTTTTCCGTATGGCATATACAGTATACAGTAATTACATAGATAAAATTGGGCTGGGCATAACATTTTCAATAGATGGTTCAGCAAAAAACGGAACGGAAACGGAAGACATACGGATGCATTTCCGTATGTGTTCCATTTTTTTGCGGACCCATTGACTTGAATGGAGCCACGGAACGTGATTTGCGGGCAATAATAGGACATGTTCTATCTTTAAACGGAACGGAAAAACGGAAATACGGAAACGGAATGCATACGGAGTACATTCCGTTTTTTTTTAGGAACCATTGAAATGAATGGTTCTGTATACGGACCGTATACGGAACGCAAAAAATGCCCTGTACACGGGAAAAAAAAAACGGTCGTGTGCAGGAGGCCTTAGGCGGTGTTCATAGAATACCATAGCAAACCGGACCATTAACCGGACCATTCCTGGAGCCGCCCCCCTTCCCCCGCTCATTCTTCTCCTGGGCTCCCTTGCTGGCAACATCCGGTTTGACGCTGCCACAACCAATCACTGGCTGCGGCAGAGACCGGATCCCCTTGCATCATGTGACTATTTGTGATGATGTAAGGTGAAGCGGTCTCCGCCGCAGAAAGTGACTGGCTGCAGAGATGTCAAATCGGATGTTGACCTCGAGGGAGCCCAGCGGAGCAGCTGAGGTTGGAAGGAGAAGGAGCGGGGAGCCAGCACCGGGAAGCAGGTCAGTACGCCTCCCTTTACAGCCCCTTCAAGGTGGAATTTTTTGCAAATGTATCTTAGGGCCCCATTTACACGACCGTATCCGTATTTTTGGCCCGTATGTCAATGGGTCCACAAAAAATGCGGACAACACTCCACGTGCTGTCCCCATCCTTATGTCCATTCCACAGTCCCACAAAAAAAATATAGAACATGTCCTATTCTTGTCCGTTTTGCGGACAAGAATAGGAATTGTTATAATGGATCCGCAAAAAATAAAAAAGGATGCAACACGGACGTCATCCGTATTTTTTGCGGACCGCGAAATACATGCAGTTGTGTGAATGCAATGTTGACTTGTAATATCTGGATGCAGGGATTGAACCTGACACTGGCACCCTGCATGGTCTTTCCGTGTTCTTTATGGCTCAGACAGGGAATCTGAGGTAAGGACCAGTCCTAGGAAGACGTAGCCTGTACACTACTGCAGCATGCCCGATAAGTGACTGTCATGCAGTAAGTGACTTGTCTTCTACTTACCAAGAAAGCACAAAGCATGAAGAAGCTGATGAAATACACAATGGCGAAGTTGCTTCCGCAGGTAAACTCTTCCTCCGGAGCGAAGTCAGATTCAATGTCGCATCTCTTGCCTGGTAAACTGGCCAACATGATCTCCTGCCAGGCCTCGCCGGTGGCACATCTAAGGAGAAATAGGACCAGGGTCTAAAGATTGCACATCGGTTCTGAGTATGGATCCTGTCCAATATCTACCTGTACGATATCGTAGAAGACCTTCCACCCCTCACCCATCCCTATCTCCTCAAAGACTTTGAAGTTAGAGGGGTTATCCAACACCGCCATCAATATTGACAAACCCCATCGATCATGTCAAAGTGCCACAGCTCTAGGGCAAGTACATAGAGAAGTAAGGGCCCCATAGCAAGGATCAAACCAGGCCCCCACACAGGACAGAAGGGTTTCTGCCTAAATCTTCAATGACCCTTGGGCCATTTTTCCACTACCTCATTTGCTAAAAGTTGTTCCTTTAGAGCAGGGATGGGCAATCTGTGGCTCTCCAGCTGTTGTAAAACTACAACTCCCAGTATGTCCAGTCTGCCTACAGCAGGGCATGATGGGAGTTGTAGTTTTACAACAGCTGGAGAGCTGCAGATTGCCCATCCCTGCTTTAGAGGGTAGAGTCCTGACCAAGTTTTCAGTAGAAGAGGAGATAATGCCAACTAAGACTGGGACCCCTCTTGCCCTAGGCGCCATAGCAGTCGCATGGTCTGCCACTATGGTAGATACACCCCTGGCTGCAACCTCTTCACTGTTTACATTGGTTCATACTACAGAATGCAGGACGTTTCATAGCATTTCATTCGGTGCAATGGGGGCGTCATCATTGCTCTTGTGGCGCCCAAGCTCCACTCCTTTCTGTGGCCAGCCCCTCCCTTGCTGCCTTGCCACTGCCTGGCCCTGTCAATCAAAGCAGCGAGGGATGGGCTGGACAAAGAAAGGAGTGAGGCTTGGATTCAGCACCCTGAGCGCACCCAAGACCTAATTTGCACAATAAGAAAAAGTATCATAACTCGGGAACGTAGCCTCAGAACAACAAAGGAAAAACAGCATTTTAATCGATTGAACCACAGCTATGTGTCTATGCAGACAGTTGGATAGGGAGGTCGCTGGCGATAGATTCCCTTTAAAGGGCAGCTGTCAGCAGTTTTGTACCTATGACACTGGCTGACCTGCTACATGTGCGCTTGGCAGCTGAAGACATCTGTGTTGGTCCCATGTTACATATGTGCCCGCATTGCTGAGAAAAATTATGTTTTAATATATGCAAATGAGCCTCTAGGAGCAACGGGGGCGTTGCCGTTACACCTAGAGGCTCTGCTCTCTCTGCAACTGCCGCACCCTCTGAACTTTGAATGACAGGGCCAGGGCTGATGACGTTTACAATGCCTGGCTCTGTCAATCAAAGTGGAGAGGGCGCAGCAGTTGCAGAGAGAGCAGAACCTCTAGGAGTAATGGCAACGCCCCCGTTACACTTAGAGGCTTTGCTCTTTTGGCAACCTGCACTATGACAGGGCCAGGCAGTGAAGACATCATAATGCCTGGCCCTGTCAATCAAAGTGGAGAGGGCGCAGCAGATGCAGAGAGAGCAGAGCCTCTAGGTGTAATGGCAACGCCCCCGTTGCTCCTAGAGGCTCATTTGCATATATATTAAAACTTCATTTTTCTCAGCAATGCGGGCACATATGAACACGGGACCAACACAGATGCCTTCAGCTGCCAAGTGCACATGTCACAGGTCAGCCAGTGTCATAGGTACAAAACTGCTGACAGATGCCCTTTAAGTTCGTTTTATACCTTTTGCTGCTACCAATATTCAAGGGTAGCATTCTTAAAGTATTACGCCCTGGATAACAGGTCAGTGTCCTAAATTATCCTGACCGGTTCCTTTTAATGCTGTGTTTCCGATGGGCTACCGATTGTCATCATCATCATCATCATCACACAGCTGGTGAAGCTCGTACCTGAAGAGCAGCAGCACAGCCTGAGGGAAGGTCTGAAAGTTGTTATTCCGGTTAATCTGAGTCCCATCCTGCATGGCGATTTTTCCAAATGTCTATAGATGAGAACATAGCAGAGGTTCAGCCCCTCAGACCCGGCTCACACTGCGGCTGCAAATGGAGTTGTAAGTCACGTGCAGTACATGTCTGACTCACCTGCATGCCAATGACAGCGTAGATGAAAAATATCATTGCTATCAGGAGAGCAACATATGGCAAAGCCTAGAGGAGAACAAGATCACGGGGAGAGATGAGAAAAGTCTCATAAAAGAGCTTATGTAGCCAAAAGCTGAACTGCGACTGCTGCTGCTATACAGGGTCAAGGACGAGTCCTCCATTAGGATCCATAATCCATGTAACAGACAATAAATCTATCCCAGTTTTATTCTATACAGAAGGTACCAAGGTAGAAACACATAATATACCTACCTTTAAAATCCACGTCCCACCGCCACCATGGATCCCCACCAGCCCAATCTTGACATAACGTCATTATGGATTCATTTCCTGTGCTTCAAGTGGTTTTCTCATTTCGTCGGCCATATCTACACTCATTGATATAAAAAATACCGCCCCCAGATAGAAGTGTCGCATTGCTGCAGTTATGTCTCCGGCAGATATATAAATGATTATGGGAGTGTCACAACAGTGCTTCCTCCGCTGCCATATAATAAGGTTCCCAGGGGCTACTTTTGGATAGTGTACCTCAAAGACTTTTTGCCCAGTTGAGAGACTTTGAGAGGGGGCGCATTACTGAACTAAGAAAAGAAGGATGGTCGTTTTGACGAATTGACCGCTATCTACGTCTTTCTGATCTAGCTGTTAGGGGGTGTTGGGGGCAGTGGTTACGTGAGGGCACATACACATGGCGAACAGGATGGCCCAGACAGACACCAGTAGAGAGGATTATGTTTGCCTCCGACAAGCACGAGCAGCTCCCACAGTTTCGTTGTCCAGCATCCAGACACAGGTGGCTCCCTTATTACATCTTGTCTCTGCCTGGACCATTTCCAGGAGCTTAGCAGAAGGAAATTTCGTGTCATGAAGCCTGTGTCCTGCCATTGACAGCCAGCCACCGTCGTCTTCGTTTGCAGTGGTGTCCTGAATGACAAACCTGGACTACTATGGACTGAAACCGTATCGTTTTTAGAGATGAATCTGGGTTCTGATTGTGATCCAACAACGGTCGGGTTGGAGTATAAGAGCCTCGTGGTCATGGCTTCAATCCTGCCATAGCTATGGAGGGACACACTGCCCCAGCTGCTGGTGTGATGATCTGCGGAGCCATCACATATGACAGTCGGTCACCCCTAGTAGTGATACCAGGGTACACTGACAGCTCAGTGATATGTGCAGGACATCCTGCCGCCACATGGGTTCCTCTCATGGCAGGGCTTCCGACTTTTCAGCAGGATAATGCCAGTGGGTGTCTGCTGTGTATAGCAAGGGTTCCCCCCAAATGACCACAGGGTGTCCTGCTGCTGGGACCCTCCATAATCAACTGTAATATATGGGGCAAACAAGCAGCAAGTGTTCCTTTACAGTCTCTCTACAGGGGAAATGCAGTATTAGGCGGCATTCACATGACTGTATCCGTTTTGGAGTCTGCAAATCATAGATCCTCAAAATACGGATGTGGTCCCTGTGCATCCCACCATTGCAAAAAACGCCTATTGTCCGCATAACGGACAAGAATAGGACATGTTCTACAATTTGCAGCTCTGCCACATGGATGCGGCTGGCACACAGATGACAACCAAGTGCTGTCCATGTAATAGATGGATGGGCTGGATCCTAAAAGGGGGACTCCCATCTACTAAATCCCCTAGGTAAACCTAGAGGCAGTATACAGCAGTAATCACTCACTTTAAAGAGGAGCTCTCACCTCTCCTGAGATGTGCATTCCGCCATGTAATTACAATTCTGGAGCCTCTATTCTTATGACTCTATGCTGTGCCATTCCTTCATTATTCCTGCTAGCAGTTTGCAATGAAGGTCCAGATGGGTGTTATTAAGTTGGTGGTGGGGTGTTCCTGCTCAGTTTGACACTGGCAGCACTGATTGAATAGTGTCAGACTGTACAGGGGCACACCACGACTGGTAACACCCATCTGGACCTTCGTTGCAGACTGCTGGTAATTCATTTATAACTTCTAGAAGGAATATTAAATTAATGGTTTATACTAGAATAATAGTGGCTCTCCCAAATTATTCCCTTGGGATGGTGCTCTTGTCGGAAGTGGTTCACCTGCCCACTGGTATGTATGTAAATGATAAAAGTAAGAAAAGTCGACAGGCACTCTATATCTGGTTTAAGAGGATGTTTATTGATTGATGTTGTACAAGGTATTTATTAAAGATATTTTTATTTTTATTAAAAATATTGCTATTTAATTTGAAAAATATTTAATTTGAAAAAATATTTGGGGAATATTATAATATTAAAATGTTGGGATCCCTTATTTGTTATGGTAGGGGAAGGGTGGTGTGGTCTGGGTACCACGGTGTAACCTGAAAAATAACCCGATGGGGGAAGGGGTTGGTGTGGACACCTAGGTGGGGGGGGACAAGGTGGTGGAACCAAAATTCTATTCAACGTGAAACAGAAAATTATTATAGGTGAAGATAGTTGATTTGCAAATTGATCTAGTACAAAGTAAAGAAATATTCAATATGAGAATATATAAAAAAGGATCCGATGAAAAAAATGTCTCCAAGATATGTCCAAAAGTTAAGGATAAAATGCAGGTATATATAATATATATATATATATATATAGAGCTTTAATGGATAAAGAATAAATAGAAATAAAAATAAAAATAAAAAATACAAAAAAATGAAAATACAATAAAAATAGGGTAGCTGAGAAATAGTCTCTGCAGGTATATCCACATGCGATGATATAGATAGAACTTGTCTTTAGTTCAAGCCAAGAGTTGGTAATGTCATATTTGCTTACTGTTAGTTGCTGGTGGCGTCCCACACAGTAATTGTACTCACCCTTTGGTCTGAGTTAGGTACCTGTTCGGTGGAGCTTTAGCTGATGCGCACTATGTGTTCCACGCCTTCTTGCGCTGAATCGGCATCTGAATAGGCAGTAGTTGATGCGCTGATAGTTTATCCGTGCACGTGGTGTGTTGCGCGCCTTTTTTCACTGAGTCGGCGTCTCACGTGCTTAGTCACGTGGTTGTTTGCCGTTCAGTGAATGACTTTTTCTTTCTATAAGTCGCAAAAGATGTTCCAATAGAATTCCAATAAAGATTCTTATGAGGTTCCGATCTTCTCAAGAACTTCTTAGTTGAGGCGTGGGTTTTGGTGGGTAGTCGCAAAATTGTATATGCGAAGATTGCCAATTGCCATACGCGTTTCGAGGTGTTCCTACCTCTTCATCAGTGGCCACTGATGAAGAGGTAGGAACACCTCGAAACGCGTATGGCAATTGGCAATCTTCGCATATACAATTTTGCGACTACCCACCAAAACCCACGCCTCAACTAAGAAGTTCTTGAGAAGATCGGAACCTCATAAGAATCTTTATTGGAATTCTATTGGAACATCTTTTGCGACTTATAGAAAGAAAAAGTCATTCACTGAACGGCAAACAACCACGTGACTAAGCACGTGAGACGCCGACTCAGTGAAAAAAGGCGCGCAACACACCACGTGCACGGATAAACTATCAGCGCATCAACTACTGCCTATTCAGATGCCGATTCAGCGCAAGAAGGCGTGGAACACATAGTGCGCATCAGCTAAAGCTCCACTGAACAGGTACCTAACTCAGACCAAAGGGTGAGTACAATTACTGTGTGGGACGCCACCAGCAACTAACAGTAAGCAAATATGACATTACCAACTCTTGGCTTGAACTAAAGACAAGTTCTATCTATATCAACGCATGTGGATATACCTGCAGAGACTATTTCTCAGCTACCCTATTTTTATTGTATTTTCATTTTTTGGTATTTTTATTTTTTATTTTTATTTATATTTATTTTTTATCCATTAAAGCTCTATATATATATATATATATTATATATACCTGCATTTTATCCTTAACTTTTGGACATATCTTGGAGACATTTTTTTCATCGGATCCTTTTTTATATATTCTCATATTGAATATTTCTTTACTTTGTACTAGATCAATTTGCAAATCAACTATCTTCACCTATAATAATTTTCTGTTTCACATTGAATAGAATTTTGGTTCCACCACCTTGTCCCCCCCCACCTAGGTGTCCACACCAACCCCTTCCCCCATCGGGTTATTTTTCAGGTTACACCGTGGTACCCAGACCACACCACCCTTCCCCTACCATAACAAATAAGGGATCCCAACATTTTAATATTATAATATTCCCCAAATATTTTTTCAAATTAAATAGCAATATTTTTAATAAAAATAAAAATATCTTTAATAAATACCTTGTACAACATCAATCAATAAACATCCTCTTAAACCAGATATAGAGTGCCTGTCGACTTTTCTTAATATTAAATTAATGGCACAACAAAGATTCACAAGAAGAGATGCTCCAGAATTGTAATTACACGTGGGAAGACATGTCAGGAGAAGTGACGGGTCCTCTTTGAAGTAATTGTCTCAGGACCTCTCATGTCGCTTGCACTCACCTGGAAAGATTTTATAAATGTCCACAGCAATGTCCTTATACCTTCTCCCTTACTTAGCAGCTTCACTAAACGCATCACACGGAAGAGACGAAAGAACGTGATGGATATTCGGGAGCTGTCCTCTGAGCTCTGGGAAAGAGAAGAGACAGGTTAAAGGAGGACTCCGCTTTTGCACAACACATTTGTACTGTAATTATCTCGCTATGATGTTTTATTCTTTGTTCAGGTAGGAAGCTTAATTCAGAATCCTACCGATGTCCGGTTATCATGCAGTGCATCATGGGAGCTCAGGGGTTGTCCAGGATTAGAAAAGCATGGCCGTTTTCTTCCTGGTTGCGTGTGGTATTGCAGCTCACTTAAAGTGCATCTGTCAGCAGTTTTGTACCTATGACACTGGCTGACCTGTTACATGTGCGCTTGGCAGCTGAAGACATCTGTGTTGGTCCCATGTTCATATGTGCCCGTGTTGCAGAGAAAAATTATGTTTTAATATATGCAAATCAGCCTCTAGGAGCAACGGGGGCGTTACCGTTACACCTAGAGGCTCTGCAACTGCTACGCCCTCTCCATTTTGATTGACAGGGCCAGGCAGTGAAACATTATAATGCATGTAGCTGTCAATCAAAGTGCAGAGGGTGCAGCAGTTGCAGAGAGAGCTGAGCCTCTAGGTGTAACGGCAACGCCCCCGTTGCTCCTAGTGGCTCATTTGCATATATTAAAACATAATTTTTCTCAGCAATGCGGGCACATATGAACATGGGACCAACACAGATGCCTTCAGCTGCCAAGCGCACATGTAACAGGTCAGCCAGTGTCATAGGTACAAAACTGCTGACAGATGCCCTTTAAATGTAGATGAGCTGCAATACCAGACACAACCCATGGACCGATGTGGCGCTGTTTTTGGAAGAAGGCAGACATATTTTTCTAATCCATCTCTGACATCCGTGACTCTCTGCAGTTGTCTCCTGCTATTAAGGAGCTTTCAGTAATAGGAGGAGAAGGGGAAGGTTTTGAGGGGTTGGAGAGATTAAACATAGGAGAAAAAGAAAGCCTCTTATTGAAGTGTCTTTACAGATTATACAAAAAAGTATGGACATCAACAAGGCGGGAATATCACGTGCATTATAGGATTAACGGTACAGTTAGCTTCAATCCTTCAAAATGATTAACCACCTACCTCCCCGACATGCCATCCATTCTGCATGACACATGTATGACAGGAGACGAGAGTGACGAAGGACACCAATGATGGAAATGATGAAAATGGAGGTGAGGATGATGAATCCATGGGTGCATGTGACAATGTATAAGCAGATAACATCAGTTAACACACAGACCTCATGTTATCAGCTTACAAAGTCACTATGATAAGGAACCAAGCATGTGATCACAAATACACAGATATGACAGGGCCCCATAGGCAAAACTTAGCATGGCCCCACCACCACAGTGACATTTTTTAGTTTTTTGACCACTGTAAATATTTTTAGATTTTTACAGGGGGAAGCACTGCCAGCATACACCTATAAAGTAGCACTCCTGTGTTGTAAAGTTTCCCTTTTGTGTTTTTTCCCCCTTTAATTATTACGTGTTAGTGTAGGGAGCAGATACAGGATACTATTGTTCTACAGTTACCAGGACTGGTTACTGGTACTGTATCTTACGCTGTATGTGATCTTATTATTTGTCATTTCTGTATATGTCTTGTCTTTCTCACTAAAAAGTTAACTTCTTATTCAATTAGCTACTGTTTAAGCCTATTTATTCCCGTACCTTTGAATCCACTGTAAAACCGCTCCACCTGACTTCCATGTCAAAAAAAGTGAAACAGGTGCTTTATATATATATATATATATATATATATATATACTGTATATATTGGGGGGGGGGGGGGTTTAATATTATGGAGAGCGCCTAGTAGAAATAAGGATTGTTATAGGCCAGGAAATTCTCCTCTAGGATAAAGATTATGGGCCAGATTTATCATTAGCTCAGGTCAGAATAATGGAGTGAAAAAGTCCCAAAAAAAGTCCCAAACGCTAAAACTGCGCACAAATTTGCGACTTTTTTCTGCTCTGCACTATGCGCGCCAGTTTTCTGAAAGTGGGCGTGTTTTCTTATGTAAATTAATCTCTAGACAGATTTCCTATTGGGACTATTTAAAAAGTCACAAAAAAGTCGCAAAAAAGTTGCAATTTCACTCCAGTGAGGACCATGCTTATCTTATGAGACTTTTTAATAGAACATGCGACTTTTTCATAAAAACGTGCAACTTTTTCATAAAAACGTGCGACTTTTGTAAAGCTGCTTACTGACGGATAAACTGCTACAGTCAAACCACATTTATTACAGTCTTAAAGGGCCGATCATAAATCTGACTTGGCTAAAACTGACTTTAGCCATATGTTAAAGTGGAGTGAGCTGTCAGAGTCATGATAAATCTGGCCATAGCTCTTTTTCCAAAAAGAGAAGAACGGTGTGACTCTGATGCCACCAGATGTAAGGCAGCTAACCTATAAGTCAATGTTCATCCTTTTTAAACAGATCTTGAGGCATAATTTGAATGACAGCTAAGCCAGTATCTCATCTGCAGACAGCTATTTTGGGATGATTGCCCCTCATCAGTACAGAGCAGAGAGAACTGGCTTAATTGGGTGAGAGGCCTTCATCAGTATTCGGGGGGTACTATTTCTCCTTATGGACTCTTTTCTCTCCTTATAAGACTTCTTGCACCTATTAGGCGCTCTCAACATGGAGAAATAGTACCCCCCCGAATCCTGATGAAGGAAGACGTGCCTGCACTGACCCGTTAAGAGGCCGGAGGTGAGCGCACGCCCTATGGAGATAGAGGCTGGAGCACAAGGCAGAAGCATCGAGGCAGCAGCTTGGTGAGTAGCGCTGGTATCATGCCAGCAGGGGAGCACAGGGCAGGGGTGGACATAGGCAGCTGACCTAACACTACTGGTAAAAATACCCCCCCCCCATACAATTCTATATATCCTGCTTCTCTTCAGTACATGATAAAACTGGCTGCCTGCAACCGCCCCTAGAGGGAGCTCTGTGCATAGGAATTTATACATTACTGAACTCAATGGATGCTGTAAACCTTTTTGCAATGAGCTTCCACTACTGGTGGCTGAAGAAAAATGCAATGAATCTTTGTCTAGAAGCAGAAGAAATTGAGTTCCAGGTCCTCTATCACCAGGGGTCCCATATTAGTGGCTCCTTACTTTATTTCCAATCCAGATTATTTTTCCTAATACGGGACCTATAGTTGCAGACATTTTTAGTTAAATCCAAACTGGACTGTTTTGGATTATATAAAAAAGATTGGAGTCGTATACTGAACGTGGTTGGTAGGCAGCAGGTTATAGAGCAGAAGAAGCTGAGCAGATTGATATATAGTTTTATAGAAGATTATTCACTCTAACTTGTATTTTATTCATGTAAATCCATGCCCTTTCGATGCCTAGGAGTCCGGTCCGCCTACTGGACTCCTAAGTATAGAAAGAGCAGGGATTTATATGAATAAAATCTTTTTTATTCATCATTTCCCACAAAACTATATATCAGCCTGCTCAGCTCCTCCTGCTCTATAGCCTGCTGCCTGCAGAGCGCACTGCATTTCCAAGATGACAGGTTTCCTTTAAGCAATGCTTGTCTTTCACTCAAAGCCGTATCTAAATCCCCCACGCCTTTGATCTAAATTCGCATTCCTGGAAACCCTAATACCCAGGTATTTATAATCTGTAGTACAGACCAATATCCTGACCCCCAGACACAACAGGTAGTGGTTTTATATAGGAGGCAACCACCATGATCTATGTGGTAAACATATTTTTAAGAATTTTTTAGTGTTTTTTAAATTTCCCATGCCAATCTCTTTCTTTTTTTATTTATTTCTGAACTCTTGCAGTTTCCGACACTTCCTGTACCCTAAAGATCACCTCTCAGCAGTCATCTCAATATCATCACAGGCAAGAAACACCAATATACAAATAACACAGGATCCAGCATTCACAATGGGTGGTCGGTACAGCTCACCTCCTCCCCCTCCCTGCACAATGACCTGTGCACCGGTCACAGAGCATGCACACAACACTCTCTCATAAAACATCTCCACTCTACAGGTTTTTATGGTCCATGTGACTGCTGTAAAGCATATTCCCGAATACTGTTAACAGCAGTAGGACAGCTGCCCCCATAATCAGGTACAGGGAAAAAAAAAAATGTAATAAAAAAAATCTGAAAATAAAAAAACATTTATGAAAAATATGTAACAGTATCTGGTTTTAATTGCTAAAAAATGTAAGTGATATCCCTTTAATGGGGTTGTCCGGGGATGACCTATCCTCAAGATAAGTCATCAATATGAGGTCGGTGGGGGTCCGACCCCTGCCGATTAGCTGTTCACAGAGGCTATGGTCCTCCATGAACGCTTTGGCCTCTTCTTAGGCCAGTGACATCACCGTACATTAGTCACATGACCTAGGTGCAGCTCAGTCTCATTCAAGTGAAGTACACTGGATGGCGGCTGTGAGGAGAACGCAGAGCTTACTGGAGCTCAAACAGCTGATTGGTAGGGGTGCCGGGAGTCGGACCTGGCCAGGATAGGCCATCAATATCAGATTCCCAGACTATTTACAGACTTAGGGAGAAATTTATGGAGACCGGCGATTAAGACGCGGGTCTTCGTCCCTCCTGCGCTGGCGGTTCATGTAGAGGCGCCGGTCTCTACATTACTTAGGCGGACTTTACACTTGTAAAGTGGCGTAGATTTATACCATTTTCTATGCCTAAAACAGACTTTTGCGCTGCAATCTGCAACAGACATACACCAAAAAGTGTCATATATCTGTTCGTAAATTACCCCCTTAATGTTTGTAATATAGAACTTGATGGATTTAGGTCCTTTTTAACCCACTAACCATGTAAGCTTATACTTTATCAGTCCAGTACTTACATTGACTTCTGTCACAGCAATGTCGACAAGGCTGCCCACCACGATTAAAGCGTCAAATGTGTTCCAGGCATCACAGAAATAATGCTATTGGGGCAGAACAGAAATAAGTGTTTTGTAGCAGAAACGTATATATATTACATACTGGGCACATAGACAGTCAAAGGGCGTTCTACATGTAGATATCATGACTATATACATAGAGAAATGCAGGACAGTGATTCGAGAAAAGCAGGATAGTCAAACACAGGGGACTGACCTTAGGTCTGAAAGCGATGAGTTTCAGCAGCATCTCCACAGTAAAGAGACCAGTAAAAACCATGTTTAGGATGTCCATGGCATAATTAAATGGCTTCGACTGTTCATAATGCTTTATAGAAAACAGAAAAAAATGATGTATTAGCCGTACTGGTGAACTTGTTCCGTCTACAGATAAAAGTGATTACAGGTAATACTCCAGTATTACCGACTATCCCACTTGGACACCAGAACACAAAAGCCAATGTATATTTCACCCTTCTTAGGACTAAAGCTCCCATACATTGTAGTGTATTGTGAGCTGAACCTGCAGAGAATGGCGTGGCCAGGGGAGAAGCTATAGGGGGTGCAGAGCTAGCAGTCGCTACCAGGCCCAGGAGCCTGAGGGGGCCCAAAGACCCTTGTGCCACATAAGAAGACACTGGTATTATAGAAAGTGCATGCTGGTGTCACGGCGCGGTGTGGGTAGTAAACTCCACACTAAACACAGGGGGGAAGGGAAAAGGTACTAAGCAAATGGAGAGGTCAGTATGAACAGACCTCGATGGTAGGAATGTTCATAGGCAGGAACCTAGAGCCCTATCTGACCCTAAAGGGCCCTGGAAATAGTGGCAGGACAAAAGATGACCTGTTTCTTCCCGGCTGAAGGAACAGGAGACACCCTCTGGCCTAATACCAAAAGATAGGGGAATACAACAAACAAGAAATAGGAAAGAGACACTTAAATCCGAAGTACGTGGACGAGCAGGAACTTAAAGGAGAACTAAACACAGCACTTCCACAACCAGAAAGGAGCTATCAACCGCATAGCATGATGGGTGAGACCAGACTAAATAGAGGAGTTGGAATGACCACTTAAGCTACACCTGAGACATGAGGTGTGGTCATAACCAGCAAAAACACAGAAACAAGTGAAACCAAAGAGGCTGTCAGATCACATCACATGCAGCCAGTCTCTTAGATCTTCTGACCCCTGTCACGGGAGAGACTGTGACAGCTGGTCAAGTTACACCTCTGGCTGGAGGGAAGGGGTTAGGTCAAGAATTTGGGGGAAGAGGGTGTCGTTTCAATTTTCGACTCAGGCAGAACAAAGGCTACGTGTTTCCCTGCCCCTTGCCACAAAGCACTGAGGGAAGGGGGCCCAAGATGAACTCTTGCACCAGGGCCCATGAGCTTTTAGCTGCGCCCCTGTGTACAGCCAATAGTCTAATGTGTATGGGAGATCCCAACAGATGAAGTCAAGGAAGAGAAGGAACGGGAGAAGTGAATATTGTCTCCCGATCCTTTTGTTCTCCCAGGACATGCCAGAATTGTCTCTCTTCTGGCATGTCCTGCGAGAACGCTGCCAGAAGTGTCTCTCCCCGTTCAATGCACATACCCATTTGGCTGAACCGAACGTGTATGTCTGCAGGGGAGTCGGGAGGGAGTCAAGAAGGGATAGCACTTGGCCGATGGATCGTTCTTTGTGTGATACATCACAGTAGTGAGTTACAATGTTTGGTCTCGTCCATAGGAACTGATCAGATACTCGTTGGTAATGTGGTGGTCGTATCAAGGGGTAACAACAACCACCCTGTAATCCAGCAGCGGTGGTCGTGCTTGCAAAGAGACGGCCTCTGCACAGCAGCTCCCATCCCTGCCACCTTGTATCTGTGCTGCAGCAGTGGCTGTAACCCCTGGAAAAAAGAAGTGTATAATGTGATGGAAAAGTGAATCCAGCCAGCAAAGGAGGCAATACGGACAATCACAATACATTAGTAAGTGCCTTGTATTCACTTCCTCTACATGATGAATACCATTTGCTGAAGTAAGACATCCCCTTAAATGCACATTGCTAAGCAAGTATCTGATCAGTTCCTAAGAATTAAACCAAACTACTGTGATGTATCATCGTAGATGTGTGCAGGATATAGATGTAATACTGAACCGGTAATTTACCTGCATTGCCAGGGCGATGGTGTTGAGAAGGATAAGTACAAACATAATGTACTCAAAGCCAGTGGAGTTGACCATGTACCAGACTTTGTACTGATACTTTTGCTTGGGTATATAGCGGCGCAGAGGCTGAGCCTTCAGAGCATATTCCACACATTGTCTCTAAAGAGATAAAATGGTTCGTTAAGAAAAATCTATTACTGTGGGCAGCTTATTAAGGAAAATGATATTTGGCGAGAATGATTAGACCTCCAACAGCTCGGCCAAGTGTGCGTGTGTTCTCAATGGGGAGAGGGACTAAGTTGCTGCCAGACACTTTGCTCATCTCCCTGAGAACCATGGATCGGCATGTTGAATTCCAACATGTACGATCCTTCTTTCTCCTGAGGAAGCATGGGCACATCGCCGTACACATAGGATAGTTGGCGGGTTTGGCTAACATTAGCCTAATGCAAGGATCAGCAACCTTCGGGACTCCAGCTGCCGTGAAACTACAACTCCCAGCATGCACACTTACTCAGCTGTTCTTGTAACTCCCATAGACGTGAAAGGAGGATTCTGGGAGTTGTAGTTTCAGAACAGCTGGAGTGCTGGAGGTTGCTGATCCCTGGCCTAATGTGTATGGCCACTTTTATGACCTCCTATGTGACACTGTAAAGGTCCATTTACATTGGCACATTATCGGGCACATACATTTGTATAAACGCTTGTTTCCAATTATTGCTCTATGTAAGTTTGCCACTGATCACCGGACAAACCAGCAAATGCTCCTTTGTCGGGTGATGCAATCCTTTATGCAGCAAATAAGACGTAATCAGGGATGTGCTGCCAACAAATAATGCTACTGTAGGGGAATCAATGATCGTAGTAACGATTGTTCATTACTATATAGCAGTGTACATTGTTGCATCTAACCACGGAAAGAGAACACAATCATTAGGTTGATTCCTGATGATCGCCCTTTGTATCAGTCCACGTAAATGAGCCTTAAAGGGGTTGTCTCACTTCAGTAAATGGCATATATCATGTAGACAAAGTTAATACAAGGGACTTACTAATGTATTGTGATTGTCCATATTGCTTCCTTTGCTGGCTTGATAAATTATTTCATCACATTATACACGGCTTGTTTCCAGGGGTTACGACCACCCTACAATCCAGCATTGGTGGCCGAGCTTACACAATATAGAAAAAAGCATTGGCCTCTGTGGTGGCTGGGATTGAGGGAGTGTGCATAGGCCAGCACTTTTTCCTATAGTGTGCAAGCACGACCACCTCTGCTGGATTGTAGGATGGTGGTAACCCCCTGGATACAAGAAATGTAAAATGTAATGGAAAAATGAATCCAGCCAGCAAAGGAGTCAATATGGACAATCACAATACATTAGTAAGAGCCTTGTATTAATTCCTCTGAAGTGAGACAACCCCTTTAAGAGTTCATTGCCTGGTGGTCAAAAAAAACCAATACTCAGGCGAATGAATAATTATCTTGTGTTGTCCGATTACCTGGTTCTTGTCCAGCTCACAGTTCTTGTACAAATATAGAAAAAAGCATTGGCCTCTCTGGTGGCTGGGATTGAGGGAGTGTGCATAGGCCAGCACTTTTTCCTATAG
The DNA here is from genome assembly GCF_014858855.1 of Bufo gargarizans. Classification (NCBI taxonomy): domain Eukaryota; kingdom Metazoa; phylum Chordata; class Amphibia; order Anura; family Bufonidae; genus Bufo; species Bufo gargarizans. The sequence continues at coordinate 177,760,580 of NC_058088.1, read as the reverse complement.
TGTGCAAGCACGACCACCTCTGCTGGATTGTAGGATGGTGGTAACCCCTGGATACAAGAAATGTAAAATGTAATGGAAAAATGAATCCAGCCAGCAAAGGAGTCAATATGGACAATCACAATACATTAGTAAGAGCCTTGTATTAATTCCTCTGAAGTGAGACAACCCCTTTAAGAGTTCATTGCCTGGTGGTAAAAAAAACAACAATATTCAGGCGAATGAATAATTATCTTGTGTTGTCCGATTACCTGGTTCTTGTCCAGCTCACAGTTCTTGTACTCCTGCTCTCCTTGTGCTCGAAACGTAATGATCACAAAACCCACAAAAATGTTCATCATGAAGAATGCAATAATGATGATGTAGACGATGAAAAAGATGGAAATTTCTACGCGGTAATTGTAAATCGGTCCAACATTTTCCCCATTGGCATCGATTGCCTTATACAACAGCCTAAAAGGAAGAGTAAGACAGAGTGAGACTAATGGTTGCTCTGTCGAGAATTTAAAGGGCATCTGTCAGCAGTTTTGTACCTATGAAACTGGCTGACCTGTTACATGTGCACTTGTTAGCTGAAGGCATCTGTGTTGGTCCCATGTTCACATGTGCCCGCATCGCTGAGAAAAATGATGTTTTAATATATGCAAATGAGCGTCTAGGAGCAACGAGGGAGTTGCCGTTACACCTGGATGCTCAGCTTTCTCTGCACCCTCGGCACTTTGATTGACAGGGCCAGGCAGTGAAAACATGATCACTACCTGGCCCTGACTTCTCCTAAAGTCAAAGTACAGAGGGCGTGGCAGTTTCAGAGAGAGCTGAGCCTCTAGGAGTAATGGCGACGCCCCCGTTGCTCCTAGAGACTCATTTGCATATATTAAAACTTTGTTTTTCTCAGCAATGCAGGCACATGGGAACATGGGACCAACACAGATGCCTTCAGCTGCCAAGCGCACATGTTACAGGTCAGCTAGTTTCATAGATACAAAACTGCTGACAGATGCGCTTTAAAGACACAGATTTCAAATCAACTAATTAAATGTGATGCTGTGGGATCATGAAGCAAAAAGAATTCCACCCCTGTAATTTACGCGTGTGGGAGACAGTCCTCCCCATATTGTCTTACGCTGGCCAGCCCTCAAAGGTGGACACGGTGAAAAGCGCCATCATTCCAGACAGGACATTGTCAAAGTTGAAGTCACTGTTGTGCCAGATTCTCTCCCGCACCATTGGGTGGGTGACATCTCCATCCTTGTACACAATGAATGTGCCCCTGTGGAAAGACGAGTGGTAAACGTTCAATAATCGCGTTCCTTATAGGCAAATGATATCATACCAACCAGATCAGAAACACCCATCTGTAGACAGCAATGTTTTGGGGTTGTTACCCCTCATCAGGGCAGGGTAGGATGCAGTTTAGGGGGTTACGGTTTCTCATTGAAAAGACACTGCCATGTATAGAGACTTATTTTTCAGGCAATGCTCCAAGAGAAAAAAAATATGCATATTTGCTCGAACTTGGCAAACCAGAGACACCCATCTGTTCTGAAAACGAAGACTATTCTATATACACTTCTGTGTCTCTGCAGTGAAAAACTGTACCCCCCCCCAACTATTCTTTATAGATGTGTATTGGGCAGCACGGTGGCTCAGTGGTCAGCACTGGTGCCATGCGCCGCTGGACAATATCTACATGGAGTCTGTATGTTCTCCCCATGCTTGTGTGGGTTTCCTCCAAAGACATACTCATAGGGAACATAGATTGTGATCTCCATGAGGACGCGAGGGGTCATTTATGCCGGCCGCTGACAGAGGATTCGGGTAAGTTACGAGGAGGCATGCGCCACATGCCGAGAGGCGGCCGGAATAAAACTACTAGCTTCCGCAAGTGTGAAAGTAGCCTTAGGCTCCATTCACACATCCGTGTGTGTTTTGCGGACCGCACATTGCCAGCACTAAGAATATGCCTATTCTTGTCCGCTATTGCGGATAAGAATAGGACATGTTCTATTTTTTTCAGGATCAGAATTGCGGACCCAGAAGTGTGGGTCCGCACGACGTAGAAATGTATGGGTCCGTAATTCCGTTCCGCAAAATGCGGAACGGAATTGCGGATGTGTGAATGGAGCCTTGCAAATACAAACAGCCTTACTGAATTGGTCTATGTTTATGTCAGTATCTACCAGGCCCCTGGTTATACTGGCAGGGCACTTACTTGCACTCCTCCGGACTATGCTTGGCCTCATCAGTGCAGCTGTAGAACTTGCCCTGCGGACAAAGAAAGAAGTGACATGTTACTTACAGCTCATGGGTGACAACGGGAAGAGGTAAAGGGAGAAAAAACACACAAGTAATGATTCAAAAATTTAAAATTTTTGCAAATCTTCCGAAAAACATATGCATTTTCAAATTAGGTAAGTGTGTAAACTGGCATAGCGGGAAAAAAGATAGGCCACGCTCAGACATTTCTGGAAGTGCTTGTCTCCTGTCCTTGCGTGCGGATTGTCGGGAGCAGTCTGGTTGACCCCATACATATTGTTAGCTGGAGTTGTATGTGGCCAGCTCAAGAGAATGCAAAGCTCATGCAAAAAAATGATCATGTCCCACCTTTGTTTAACCCTACAGCAGTTTTTTCCTATAGTGTGCAAGCACGACCACTGCTGCTGGATTGCAGGGTGGTCGCAATCCCTGGAAAACAAGCAGTGTATAATGTGATGGGAAAAATGAGACAACCCCTTTAAGTGGTGGCACAATGCCCCTGATGCTATCAGTATGGCCATCCTATTTACTTCATAGCATGCCAAGCGTTCTACGCAAAAGACCAGACCATTAATGGACTGTTCATCAGACAATGTAGTCTTCTGAGAGGTCAAGAAGATTGAGGTGTTCTAAAAGCCAAACCAAAAGCCCCTTCCAATGTATGTTCAATGCACATCTCCATCTCCCGTTTTCTATTTTTTGTATGGAGGAAGGGCAGCGAGACCCTCAGGACCCTCCTCCCACCACTGCAGGGCCTATGGAGGGAGAGGAGTCCATCCCGAGCTCTCTCCATAACCCTACTGGTACATATGCTCTTGATGGAAATTAGAAAGTGAACATCCTACTGCCGATATGTTGCGTTATGTACAAATAGACTGATTTATGTTGTTTTACCTTAAACAGTTGAACCCCGATGCAGGCGAACATGAACTGGAGGAGGGTGGTGACTATCATGATGTTACCGATAGTGCGGATAGCAACAAACACACACTGGACGACATGCTGGGAAAACAGAGGTACCATCCATGAGCAGTGCAAACTCCCTGAAAGAGTTAATAGTCTACAGTCTGCAGATTACCTAACATCTTGCCTAGGGTTAAGGCCTCATGCACACGACCGTAGGCCACCAGTGCCCGTATTGCAGACGCAAGCGGGCGGTCCGCAATATATGGCCACTGATCATTTGCACTCCGTATCACAGATGTGGACCTATTGACTTGAATGGGTCCGCACTCCACAAGACACGGAGCGGAGGCACGGATCGGAAGCACTACATAGCACTTTTGTGGGATTTCATGGTCCGTGCCTCTGAACCGCAAAAAAATAGGACATGTCCTATTTTTTGCGGTGCGAACTGTCCATTGCGGATCACGGACTTATTGAAGTCAATGGGTCTGCATCCACAAATAGCGTGCACGCGGATGGTGTCCGTGCATCGGGCACGGGGCACACATGTTCGTGGGCATGAGGCCTAAAGTGAACCCATATAAAGCTACATATTACAGAGCTCTCTATCATATCCTACACTCAGATAAGGCAGCGGAAATCACCTGACACGTTCGTTTTAAAGGGGTTGTGTCAGACTGTTGCCGATCTGATATTGATGGTCTATTCTGAGGATAGACTATCAATATAAAAATCCTGGCTAGGATATAGCTAGAACAGGCCCCTAAAGTGAATGAGAGCGTAGCGGACATGCGCAGTGTGCTCTCCATTCACTTCTATGGTGCTCCGCTATTTTTGGAAGTCCCATAGAAATGAATGGAGAGCACACAGCGCAAGAGTGGTCACCGCTTTATTCACTTTTATGGGAATACTGGAAATAGCCAAACCAGTGCGCCGCTATTTTCAAAACTCCCACAAAAACCTACCAGAGGGCAGCCACACATGCGCAGTGCGCTCTCGTTCACTTTGGCGCTCAGTTCTAGAGATAGGCATGGGTCCCAGAGGTAATGATAATGGAAACAGCTGATCGGCGGAGGTGCAGAGTGTCGGACCCCCACCAATATGATATTGATGTTCTGTCCTAAGGATAGACCACTAATACAAAAATCCTGGACTACCCCCTTTAAAAGGGTTGTCTCATCTCAGACATTGGTGGCATATTGCTAGGATATGCCCCCAATGTCAGCTAGGTGAGGGTCCTGCATATGCGTGGCTGCCCTCCATTAGTTTTCAGAATAGCGGAGCACTGGCTTGGCTACAGAGGTGAATAAAGCGGTGGCCACTCTTGCGCTGTGCACTCTCCATTCCAATCTGTGGGACTTCAAAAAATAGTGGAGCACCATAGAAGTGAATGCAGAGCATGCTGCGCATGCCCGGTACGCTCTCATTCACTCTGGGGGCCGTTCTACAGATAGGTGCGGGTCCTGCGCATGCGTGGCTGCCCTCCGTTACTTTCTGTGGGAGTTTTCAGAATAGCGGAGCACTGGCTTGGCTACAGAGGTGAATAAAGCGGTGGCCACTCTCGCGCTGTGCACTCTCCTTTACTTTTCTGTGGGACTTCAAAAAATAGTGGAGCACCATAGAAGTGAATGCAGAGCATGCTGCGCATGCCCGGTACGCTCTCATTCACTCTGGGGGCCGTTCTACAGATAGGTGCGGGTCCTGCGCATGCGTGGCTGCCCTCCGTTACTTTCTGTGGGAGTTTTCAGAATAGCGGAGCACTGGCTTGGCTACAGAGGTGAATAAAGCGGTGGCCACTCTCGCGCTGTGCACTCTCCTTTACTTTTCTGTGGGACTTCAAAAAATAGTGGAGCACCATAGAAGTGAATGGAGAGCATGCTGCGCATGTCCGCTATGCTCTAATTTTTTTGGGCCGCTCCGTTCTACAGATAGGTATGGGTCCTGCACCTATCTGACATTGGTGGCATATCCGAGCAATATGCCACCAATGACTGAGGTGAGACAACCCTTTTAAAGTGGTGGTCCAGGATTTTTGTATTGATGGTCTATGCTCAGGACGAACCATCAATATCAGATCGGTGGGGGTCCGACACTGCACCTCCACCGATTAGCTGTTTTAGTGTACCTTTAATGATGCAGAATTTAATAAATAACAGTGGATATTTTTACATGTTTTCCCTTTTTTTTTTTTTTTAAGATTTTTACCTTTAGCCCCTTGGCTCGGTTAATGGCTCTCAGTGGACGTAACACTCTCAGTACACGGAGAATCTTTACCACCGAGATGGCACTTGAGCTGCAGAGATCATTACATAGAGTTAAGTAAAGCACGAACATAATATATCTACTAAAAATCCTTTAAGAACAGAGGTCACATTTTGCAGCAACGTGAAAACATTCTGCATTGGATTTTTCCTATGAATTCCCTTAAATAACGTCATTCTTGCTATTGTTCCCTTTACCAGCGGGGGATATTCCAAAAATAAACTGCAAACCATTGCCCTAAAGGTGTCATCAGCCTTCTTAACAATAGACTTTATTCTTTGACGGGCCGTCAGCGCATGCTCACACCTCTGTACGAAATCTAATATGCAAACTGGGGGTTCACTTTAAAGAGGGTCTTTGTGCTTCCTGTGTTTTTAGACACCCGAAACTGGTGCTGTAATAAAACAATCAAAAAATGCAATTTTTTATAGAAGCAATTCACTGTTCAAAGGACATCTTCTTACTCAGACTGGAATGAGACACTGTCTTGAGAAGTTAGTATACAAAGTGGTCTGGTGAGAATTGCTATATCTCGTGAGATTACGCTGCGGCGGGCCATTCCGATGCTGTCCCTCTGCAGAGAACCCAACGGGTTCCCATCTCTCTGGCTAAAGGGCATCTGTCAGCAGTTCTGTATCTATCACACTGGCTGACCTGTTGCATGTGTGCTTGGCAGCTGAAGGCATCCATGTTCATATGTGCCCGCATTGCTGAGAAAAATGAGGTTTTAACATATGCAAATGAGCCTCTAGGAGCAATGGGGGCGTTGTCGTTACACTTAGAGGCTCTGCTCTCTCTGCAGCTGTCGCACCTTCTGCACTTTGATTGACATGATTGGCCCTGTCAATCCAAGTGCAAAAGGTGTGGCAGTTGCAGAGAGAGCAGAGCCTCTATGTGTAACGACAACGCCCCCATTGCTCCTAGAGGCTCATTTGCATATGTTAAAACATTATTTTTCTCAGCAATGCAGGGCACATATGAACACTATGAAACAAACAGCAGGGGGCATACCTATGAGTATAATAGAGGAGTGCAGGACTTGGTATCAAAAAACGAACATAAACTAAACCAAGTAAAGAAATACCACAGCTAGACCGCACCTCCAAAGATAAAACATCATTTATTGAAACATACTAATTAAAAAACGTCAATTCATGGAATATTTCCCACTAGTGGGTAAAATCATGTGCAAAATACATCCGGTACCACCATCAAATGATCAATGTAAAAGATAGTCAAGAGTATAGCATGTAAATGCATAAAATCTATCAAATAATATACAGTCCTGATCAAAAGTTTAAGACCACTTGAACAATGGCAAACGATCCTATTCAGCACGGCTGGATCTTCACAAGGTTCCAAGTAGAGCTTCAACATGCAACAAGAAGAGATGGGAGTGAGACAAAACATTTTTTGAGCATTCAATTTAATGAAAACAACGAATAAACTGAAACAGGCTGTTTTTCAGCTGATCCAAAGTTTAGGACCACACCTCCAAAAAAACATTAAACCCCCAAAACAGAAATCCAACTTCCAAACATGAACTCAGTAATGAGTAGCTCCGCCGCTATTGTTGATCACTTCCAAAATTCGTTTCGGCATGCTTGATGTAAGCGTTTCCATGGGGTGAGTTGGAACATTTCTCCAAGTGGTGAAGACGGCCGCACGAAGGCCGTCTACTGTCTGGAACTGTTGTCTGTTTTTGTAAACTTCCCTTGCCATCCATCCCCAAAGGTTCTCAATTGGATTTAGATCAGGGGAACACGCAGGATGGGCACAAGGAGTGATGTTATTCTCCTGGAAGAAGTCCCTTCTCCTGCGGGCATTGTGTACTGTAGCGTTGTCCTGTTGAAAAACCCAGTCGTTACCACACAGACGAGGGCCCTCAGTCATGAGGAAAGCTCTCTGCAACATCTGGACATAGCCAGCGGCCGTTTGACGCCCCTGCACTTCCTGAAGCTCTATTGTTCCACTGAAGGAAAAAGCACCCCAGACCATGATGGCGCCCCCTCCACTGTGGCGCGTAGAAAACATCTCAGGTGGGATCTGCTTGTCATGCCAGATCTCTCATCAGAGAATAAAACTTTCTTCCACCTCTGAATGTCCCATGTTTGGTGCTCTCTTGCAAAGTCCAAACGAGCAGTTCTGTGGCGTTCAAGGAGACAAGGACTTTGAAGACGTTTTTTGTTTTTGAAGCCCTTCAGTCTCAGACGCCGTCTGATGGTTATGGGGCTGCAGTCAGCACCAGTAAGGGCCTTAATTTGGGTTGAGGATCGTCCAGTGTCTTGACGGACAGCCAATTGGATCCTCCGGCTCAGTGTTGAGGACATTTTTTGGGGTCTTCCACTTGACTTTTTTGTTCCATATCCCTCAGGATCATTTAAGAAATTCCAAATGACTGTCTTACTGCGTCCCACCTCAGCAGCGATGGCGCGCTGTGAGAGACCCTGCTTATGCAGTTCAACAACCCGACCACGTTCAAAAAGGGAGAGTTTTTTTGCCTTTGCCATCACAACGTGTGACTACCTGACAGAAAATGACAATGAATCCACATCTTTGCACAGATTTGGCCTTTTAAAGGCAGGTGGTCCTAAACTTTGGATCAGCTGAAAAACTGCCTGTTTCAGTTTAATCGTTGTTTTCATTATATTGAATGCTCAAAAAATGTTTTGTCTCACTCCCATCTCTTCTTGTTGCATGTTGAAGCTCTACTTGGAACCTTGTTAAGATCCAGCCATGCTAAATAGGATTTGTTTGCCATTTTTCAAGTGGTCTTAAACTTTTGATCAGGACTGTACTTATCAGAAACACAGTGGTGGCACATAGGAAATTGAGACCCACAAGGGGGAAAGAAAACCCTCACGCGTATCGCTAGAGCAGGCATGCTCAACCTGCGGCCCTCCAGCTGTTGTAAAACTCCCACAATGCCCTGCTGTAGGTTAATAGCTGTAGGCTGTCCGAGAATGCTGGGAATTGTAGTTTTGCAACAGCTGGAGGGCCGCAGGTTGAGCATGCCTGCTCTAGCGATACGCGTGAGGGTTTTCTTTCCCCCTTGTGGGTCTCTATTTCCTATGTGCCACCACTGTGTTTCTGATAAGTATATTATTTGATAGATTTTATGCATTTGCATGCTATACTCTTGACTATCTTATACATTAATCATTTGATGGTGGTACCGGATGTATTTTGCACATGATTTTACCCACTAGTGGGAAATATTCCATGAATTCATGTTTTTTAATTAGTATGTTTCAATAAATGATGTTTTCTCTTTGGCGGTGCGGTCTAGCTGTGGCATTTCTTTACGTGGTTTAGTTTAGGCACATATGAACACGGGACCAACACAGATGTCCTCAGCTGAGAGATGCTCATGAACCCAATTATAAGGGTGGTAATATCTCAAATAGGGGGCAGCAGGGGTGCAGGCAGATAAAATCATCAATGCCATGCCCAGGCTTGCAGGGCTATTTAGCCCATATAAATTGTTCAATTTTTTTTTTATACGGTGACCGACTGAGTCCTAAAATGACATTTCTGTTTTGTGGCCTTTTTGCTGGCGTTCGATTCCGTCCTCTGGAGAATGAAGGAGAAAAGAAACAAGTGATCCTGACTCACTGAATCCCAAAGGAGATGAGAGACACGCTAACAACAAGCAGATCCAGGAGGTTGAACCAGTTTCGGCAGAAAGAGCCTTTGTGCAGGAAGGCACCGTATGCTGTCATCTGGGGGAGACACAAGGGGTGAGAAGAGAGGGCACATTACATATAATAATGAGGGGGAGCAAGGATCACACTGCGCATGGAGAAGCGTGACCAGAACCTTCCTGCTTTTCATTCCCTTGATTATATTATTATTATGGTAATTTATATAAATGACCGTTCACACTAGCAGCCTCCATTTAGCCAAGGTTCTGTGACATATCAATTTTCCAGCAGGGCCAATCTGACACCAATAGGTTCCTTTGCACCTTAAGGGTCCATTCACACGTCCGCAATTTCGTTCCGCATTTTGCAGAACGGAATTGCGGACCCATTCATTTCTATGTGAGGCCCGGCTCCGGAAATGCGGACCCGCACTTCCGGGTCCACATTTCCGTTCCCCCCCAAAAATGCGGACAAGAATAGGCATATTCTATTAGTGCCAGCGATGTGCGGTCCGCAAAATACGGAACGCACATTGCCACTGTCCGTGTTTTGCGGATTTGTGGATCCGCAAAACACGTTACAGACGTGTGAATGGACCCTAAAGGGGTTGTCCACTCCTTTTATATTGATGGCCTATCTTCGGGACAGGCCATCAGTATCTGATCCGCAGGGGCTAACACCCCAGCACTCCTGTTGCTCAGCTGTTCGGGAGTAGCCCCGGCGTCAGATCTTCACAGCTCCACCCATGGTGCAGTGGAAGAAGCTGGTTACTGCAATGCATGTCCCATTCACTTCAATGGGAGCAGCACTGTCCACTGCACATTGGGTGGGGATGTGCAGTTCCAGCTCTGGAGCTTCTCCCGAACAACAATCAATGGGGGTGCAGTGTGTTCGACCCGGATGATCAAATATTGATGGCCTATCCTGAAATGCCCAGCGGCTGAACACCCCACACCCCCCATCGCTGGATGTTTTGATTGCATTGGCGGCCGTGCGGGTTTTAGAAGCAACGTGGATGACCGGGAGCGGGGTAAGTATAACCAGAGTGAGGGGTCCGAGCATTATAGGGGTTGGATCATCCCTTTACATTTTTTGTAAGAGATACACTTCAGGTGCATGTAGGCCCCTGTCTAACCCACCCCCGGGCTACTAAGTGTAGAGCAGATTTACCCAATGGACCCTGGCACCTTCCAAGGTACACGTGGTGCTGACATTGGATATTTGGAGTAGTAAGTTATTTACTTAGAGCTGTACTGAAACATGCAGCAAGCATAATTATATATACAGGAGGGTTTCCAGAATAATTTCTTTAAAATCCCCCCCCATCCTTTTCCAAAACTGAGCGGTACCTGTGAAGAGATCTAAACTTACACTCTCCCCACCACTCCGGCTCTGTGTACTGCTGCTGCCAATGACTAGCCTCTGAGGTGAAGGGCCCCCAAGCGGCACGTGACCCAGCAGTGACCTACTGCTTGGGGTTACGTCACTGCTGAGGCCAGCCATTGGCTGCAGCAGTGCATATGACTCCATTAATGCATAACTTAACAAGCAGGGACGGGAAGTTCAGTGAAGATATCCTGTGAGTGGAGTAATTGTAAGGCCATGTTCCTCTTTACAGGTATCAATAGGTAGAGGGTAATTTACAAAAATAAAACCTGGACAACCCCTTTAAGCAGAAATAAAGCTGTCCATACAAATTACATGAATGTTAGCTGAACTTGCTGATTGTGGTGAGACTAGTTGACCATCTAATGTCTATGGGGGGCCTCCTGACTCTCCCGTTATAGCATGGCAGTTGGATTTCAACAGGCGTCCTCAACAATCCTTCGTTCTCCTAGAAGATGACCTAATGCCAGAGTCACCTACACCTTCAATAGCTGTTGGCCAAGCATGCATGTGTTTTGAATGGGGGAAAGAGCAGAAGATTTCTTCCAGACATCTCCGTGGTGGACAAAAGGATCAGGTGGTGAAATTCAATGGCCACCTTAAGACATACCTTAAAGAAAAGAGGAGGTAATGGAGGAAAGGGCAGAACACAAGAAAGAAGACGCACCCACCTTCAGTAAGATCTCTACTGTGAAGATGGAGGTGAAAGCATAGTCAAAATAGCCCAGAATCTGCAAAAACAACCAAGACATCAGTGATGACACACAGGGATAAGATTTTGAGAATGCCATCCTCATATACACCATCATGATACTCACATGATTACGGAAAGAGTGGGCCCGTATTGGGTCTTCTGCTGCCAGGGAGATGCTGCTTAGAATGATGAAGACGAGGATGAGATTGGTGAAAATATGGTGGTGAATCAATCGATGACAACCAACCCTGAGTCTGAAAAAGGAGGGAAATGATGAATGGGAATCCAATGTAAAAAAGAGGAAATGTAATATTTAATATTTTTAACATATGGTTGCCAATACAAATTGGGATTGGTTTGTGATGCAGCACTACAGGAGGCCATGGATACACATGAAATTTCTATATTTCTACATAAATTTGAACTAAAACTACATTGGATTTTCACACAAGTCCTTAAAGTTGATAAAGATAACCAAATCAAACAAATGAGTCAAAAATATTAGACTTGGTAATTTATTTATTGAGGAAAACCATCCAATATCACATGTCTGTGAGTGGCAAAAGTATGTGAACCTTTAGGGTTAGCAGGTATTTTAAGATGAAATTAGAGTCAGGTGTTTTCAAGCAATGGGATGACAATCAGGTGTGAGGGGGTGATCTGTTTTACTTAAAGAACAGGGATCTATCAAAAGTCTCATTTTTGTAAAACATGTTTGTGGAAGGGTATGATGGCATGAACTAAGGAGAATTCTGAGGACCTCAAAAGAGGAGTTGTTGATGCTCATCAGGCTGGAAAAGGTTACAAAACTATCACTAAATAGTTTGGACTCCACTAATCAACAGATTGCGTACAAATAGAAGAAATTCAAGAGATCATGCCACATGCAATGCATTTTATAGTAAATGGGGTTACAAAAGAAGCGAAGGTAGCTTCTAAGCAACTAAATGCCTTTCTCACATTAGCTAATGGTAATGATCAAGAGTCCACCATCAGGAGGACACTGAAAAACAATGGTGTGTCTGGCAGGATTGCAAGGAGAAAGCTGCTGCTCTCCAAAAACAACATTGCTGCCCGTTTGCAGTTAAGAATAAGAATGGTAATGAAAGAAGAATAAAATGAAAGTTTTGGAATGGCCAAGTCAAAATCCTGACCTTAATCCCATAAAAATGATGTGGAAGGACCTGAAGCGAGCAGCTCATAAGAGGAAACCCACCAGCGGAACAGAGCTGAAGATGTTTTGTACAGAGGAATGGTATAAAATTCCTCCAAGCCAACATGCAGGACTAATAACCGATTACCGGAAACATTAAGTTGCAATTATTGCTGCACAAGGGGGTCACAAAGGCTTCGGCGGTGATATGTCTCTTGTGGACACATCACCTCTGAAGCCACCGGTTTGCTGAAGAGGATCAGGTGACCATGTCCACGCCTGAGAGGAAGAAAATAAACCCTGGACCAGAAGATGGAGACACAGCAGCAAGAACGTAGGACCGGAATGGCGGGGAGCAGGTAAGTATGATCCTTTCAGTAGGGGAGGCAGGCTGCGGGCACATGTTAGAAATTATGTATTCCCAGAAAACCCCTTTAAATAAAAATGTGAAAGGGGGAAATGTAATATTTAATTACATGGTTGCCAATACAAATTGGGATTGGTTTGTGATACAGCACTACAGGAGGCCATGGGTACACCTATAGTGGTGCTTGAAGGTTCATGAAACCTTCAGAAATTTCTATATTTCTACGTAAATTTGAACTAAAACTACATCAGAGTCCTAAAAGTAGCTAAATATAATCAAATCAAACAAATGAGTCAAAAATATTAGACTTGGTCATTTATTTATTGAGGAAAACCATCCAATATCACATGTCTGTGAGTGGCAAAAGTATGTGAACCTTTAGGGTTAGCAGGTAATTTAAGATGAAATATATTCCTAGACAACCCCTTTAAATAGAGCTTAAAGCTCATTTTAATTCTCTTTTTGCACCCCAGCCTGAATACCTTGGTGAAATCCATATACACTTGCTCCCTGCCATTTTGTTCCTGCTCTCTTCACTGATTTTTCGATCATCAACTTCTGCACAGATGGGGTCACATGTGCTGCTGCAGCCAATGACTGGCCTCAGTGGTGACATTGCCATTTGGGAAAGTAAAATGCCACCAGTGGCCCCAGTCCTAGCCTCCACCACCTATACAATATCTGTGACCAGCTACTGAGTCTAGAGATAGCATTTAAAGGGGTTGTGCACTAATTTCCAGACCTGTCAGACTGGCGGGACCCATACTTACCTGATCTCGGCTCGTTCCCTCCCCAGCCTCCGCTGCTTGTCTCGGGACCCTCCGTGTAACCTTCTTGTTTGATGCTGCTGCAGCCAATCACTGGCTGCAGCGGTGATCTGCTCCCCTTGCATCACGTGACTATTTGACATGACGCAAGGGGAGCAGCGGTCAGCAATTGGCTGCAGCGGTGTCAAACAGGAATTTTACACGGAGTGACCTGTGACAAGCATCGGTGGACGGCAAGCAGATGAGCTTGGACCTAGCGCTGGGGATTAGGTAAGTATGATCACCGCCAGTTTGAGAGGTCTGGAAATTAGTGCCCAACCCCTTTAAGGCGGCCATGCAAATTGGATGAACAATTTTGACAATTTTGGTGGGACCGCTCCATCATCTAATGTGTATGGAGGTGTCCTGACTCTCCTCAGAGACAGATGTAGGGGAAACAGTTGGGTTTCAACATGCCCAATCTTTTTGTTGGGATATGCAACTTCCACGGGTGTCTCTAGACATCATTCCCTGGACCCACTGAAGATGTGGTCGTAAAAACCCAAATCAGTCGATCGGGCGCTCCTAACCCCATACTGCCGTCACGCCATTTATAGGCAAAAGATGCAAACTACACAAAACAGGAACGCAAACAGTGTGATAAAGCCTCTCACGGGTTGGTGTTGCTCAGAATGAAGAAGGCGCTGCCCTCTGGGATTGGAAGGACTTTCTCCTTTGGTGCAAACTCAGCCAGTTTATCCAGGTGAGAATCCGGTAGACTTCCCTCTTCATCTTCCTCATCTTCAGCTGCTGAGGACACAAAGAGGAGTGGTGCGACTGCAGCGACGAATGACAAAAATGTAACCGTTCATAAATGACGGCGTGGCGACATCTACTTACATTCTTCACTTCCCTCTTCTTCCTCGTGATCTTCTTCAGCTGGGACCTGCAGGACAGACACGTGTGCATTCAGGAAGAGGAAAGGTTCTCTTCAGAAGGGTTGTTTGGGATTAGAAACAGCGCCTCTCTTGTCCATGGGCTGGGTCTGGTACTGCAGCTCGGTCCTATGCAAATGGGTCTGAGCTGCAATATCAAGCACCGCCTATGGGCAAAACCGCCACATGTTTTGTAAGGAAGCAGCCATGTTTTATTTAATCCCATAGAATTTACTAAATTACCAGTGATCTGTACAATAATATAAGGTATATTTCTATATGGTTTGCAAACCTTTAATACACCTAAATTATTGTATTATTTTTATAATATATTGTATAATAAATATATATTTATATATATATAGTATAATTTTTATATAGGATGTAAATGCAAGCCTTACCTTGGCTGAGATATCTTCTTTCTTCCCTGACTTCTTGCCTCCCCTGGAAGTAATTACAAATGGAGGGGTTGTTAAAAATCTACTGACCAGCCGAATAGCTCATGTATATGACTTTCCCGCTCATGCCAGGTCTAAAAAAAAGGGGGCGTGGCATGGGCGGGGATCGGCCAGCAGGCCCGTCTCATTCATCATTTTCTACGCCTGGTTTAGGCGTAGAAAATGGTCTACATGTAAGACAGCAAGGAAGCTGTGTTACATTTAGAATCGGCGGTGGACATGCCAAAGTTATTTAGAGGCTGGCGCCTCTTCCTAACTTCGGAAATCCACCGCCAGGGCAGGGGCTTCTAAAGACCGGCGTCTACAACGTTGGTCTTAATAAATGTGGTCCTATATGCATCGTGCATATATATAGCGAGATCTCCAGTAACCGCCAATGAAATTACTCCCTTTATTCTAACATGCACTGAAGGAATAGAAACTGTCATTTCATAGGCTGCTTATGGTAACACTACAATTTACTACACCAGTGCTCGTAAGCCGACCGGACTCTGTTTGGAGGTCTAGTCGTTTGACGTTATTCTCACTTCTTATCTTTGCTGTTAATATTGTCTCCATCAGCCAGATTGTCCACAGCGATAGCTAAGAAGACATTCAGTAATATATCTGTGCAGAAATGTCAAGGACGTATCTACCGGTATATGGTCTACAAGAAATCCTCTCCTAACACCAGGTATTCCCCCACATCCTCGCATAATATTAAGCTTAAAGGGGTTTTCCACTTTGTGGCAGCGGGCTCACTGCCCATAATTCTCACTTCACAGATCTCCAGCAGCTCCCATTCTGATGCTGCTCGGGTCTCTGCGCGTCTCTACTTCCTGCTCCTGCCTTGACACACAGGAAATGACCCCTCAGCCAATCACTGGCTGAGGCGGGTCACTGCTGCATCCAGTGATTGGCTGAGTGATAATTTCCTGTGTGTTGAGACGGGACCAGGAAGTAGAGACGTGCAGAGACCCGAGCAGCTACAGAACAGGAGCAGCAGGGGATTGGTGAGGTGAGTATCGGTTCTTGTACCCCCACCAACTTGGACAACCCCTTTAGTCTAAATCTTTAAAGACGCCAACTTGAATAAAAGCACCCTGAAACTGCGGCTTTGTTCTGTGCTGAAAGGCGCCCATAAGCCTCGCTGTCACATGTAAAGACATCAGTATTATAAATGACATATAGAAAAGTAGGGGCCCTGTTATGGATTTTGCACTGGTGCCCAGGAGCTTAAAGGGGTTTTCCCAGTGTTTTATATTGATTGATGACCTACCTTCAGGATAGGTCCTCTGTATCTAGTCAGTGGGAGGCCGACACCCAGGACCCTCTGCGGATCGGCAGTTTGAAGAGGCCGACCTTTGTATAGCGCCATCCATTGTATAGTGGCTAAGCTTGGTATTGTTGCTCAGCCCCATTCACTTGAATGGGACTGAGCTGCGCCTAGGCCACGTGACTGATGAACGTGACATAACTGGCCTAGGGCAAGCTGCAAGGAGGCCATGGCGTGGACTGAGGTGCGGGGCAATCTGTGAGGAGGCCACGTCGATCACTGGGGCGCAAACAGATGGGGCACCGGGAATCTGACACTTGGACAACCCCCTTAAAATGACACCTCTGAAGCCAGTTGGTAGGTAGACATTTCCCTGTAGCTACTGGTATTTGATAATTGGTTCCCCACTATGGTACTTGATAGATTCGAGACCAATTTGCACTATATAGGATTGTTTGGCCAATGTCCACCATCATGGATGATTTAGACTGCTTTCTCTTAATTACCAGCAACTAATTTCCTTTCATGCAAACACCTTGACTGGCTACCAGCACTTTTCATCTACTGGTCCTAATTTGGCCGATTCAGTCAATTGGACGGAACCGAATACACGTGGCTCCGTTTTTTGGTGCTTGTAATGTACATACAGCAGTCCAGGGCTCCGTGTTGCATCAAGGCCCCCAAACCTAAGCCCTACATGAGTAGACCACCTCCATAATGGAGGCTTTTGGGGCAAAGTGAACAGATCATAGTATAAACTTTTTACAGAAATCGCCGAAAAAAAAAACCAGGAGGGTGATGACTGTGCCCATAATTTAAATGCTATATGAAGGTGAGAAATTATAGGATACAATTTCCACATATAAAGAGGATGATAAAATACACGCAGACCAGCATCCCTGGAAAGAATGGGCCACCGTACGCCATGATCCCATCATACATCACTGCGTTCCAGTCTTCACCGGTCAGGATCTAAAGCGAGAAAATGATGAAGACAACTGATTAGACATCAACCTAAACATATGCACTACCAAAATAGGTTTTTCTGGCTGGGATTTTGATTTCGGGGGCCTATCCTTAGGAGGGTCAGACACGTTCCCTGGCCCAGCTGATCGGTGGGTATGTTGGGAGCAGGACCTCCAATGATATGATATTTTGGGCCCGTCCTGGGTAAGATATCGATATCACCATCCCAGAACAGCCCTCACCTGGAATACAGTGAGCAGTGCCTGTGGGAAGGTATCAAAAGTACTTCTTTTGGTTTGGGTCTCATCAAAGTTGAACTTTCCACCAAAAAGTTGCATCCCAAGCAAGGAGAAGATGATGATGAAGAGGAAGAGAAGCAGCAGTAAAGAAGCAATGGACTTCATGGAGTTCAGCAGTGAGGCGACCAGGTTACTTAACGATGCCCAGTGTCTGGAGGTCGTGGAGGAAGAGAGAGAGGGGACACGATGAATGACAGGGCATTATATCGTATAACATCACTATCATCACCATCATCCATGGGGTCACAGAAGAGATGAAAAAATATGAATCTTCCACAATATAAATATTTTCGGGACACACGGGACAATACCTATCACCTGCACATAAGGGCCCATTCACACAACCGTATTTTCGGTTTGCATCCGAACCACATATTTAGCGGATCAGATGCGGACCCATTAATTTCAATGGGACCACAAAAGATGCGGACAGAGCACCATGTGAAAAAGATAGAACATGTCCTATTCCTGCCTGTATATGCAGACAAAAATAGGCATTTCCCTAACACAGGGGGGAATGCGCGGGACCGCAAAATGTGGATCGCACACAGCCGGTATCTATGTTTTGCGGATCTCAAAACGGATACAGTCGTGTGAATAGACCCTAAGACAAACACTGAGACATGGAGCAGCATGCAACCCGTTTTATTAGTAGGATGCAATGACAAAACTCCTGATTGATGTGAAAAATGAAAATCAGACATCATATAGTATAGGACATTCTCTTTCTAACAAAGCTAGAACCAGCCCGGTACCTCACATGGATCCAGAGATCTCCTCATTCATTGCGCTCTAATTGCTCTGCTAGATTTTATCCAAGCTGAGGGGGTATGTCCTTTCTGCTGTAGCTCTCTACCTATCACAGCTCAGGGGGTATGTCCTTTCTGCTGTAGCTATCTCCCTATCACAGCTCAGGGGGTATGTACTTTCTGCTGTAGCTATCTCCCTATCACAGATCAGGGGGTATGTCCTTTCTGCTGTAGCTCTCTCCCTATCACAGCTCAGGGGGTATGTCCTTTCTGCTGTAGCTCTCTCCCTATCACAGCTCAGGGGGTATGTCCTTTCTGCTGTAGCTATCTCCCTATCACAGCTCAGGGGGTATGTACTTTCTGCTGTAGCTCTTTCCCTATCACAGCTCAGGGGGTATGTACTTTCTGCTGTAGCTCTCTCTCTCTCTATCACAGCTCAAGGAGTATGTCATTTCTGCTGCAGTTTTCTCCCTATCATAGATCAGGAGTTGTGTCCTTTTTGTAGCAGCTCTCTCCCTATCACAGCTTGCGGGTCTATCCTTTCTGCAGCAGCTCTCTCCCTTTCACAGCTCAGGGGGCATGTCCTTTCTGCTATAGCTCTCTCCCTATCACAGCTCAGGGAGTATGTGTTTTCTGCTGCAGCTCTCTCCCTATCACAGATCAGGGGGTATGTCCTTTCTGCTGCAGCTCTCTCCCTATCACAGCTCAGGAGATGTGTCTTTTTTGCTGCAGCTCTCTCCCTATCACAGCTTGGGGTGCATTCTTTCTTCAGCATCTATCTTCCTATCACAGCTCAGGGGGAATGTCCTTTCTGCTGTAGCTTTCGCCCTATCACAGCTCAAAGAGTATGTCCTTTCTGCTGCAGCACTCTCCCTATACAGCGCAGGAGATGATTCCTTTTTGCAGCAGCTCTTTCCCTATTACATATAACATCTTGGGGTGCATTCTTTCTGCAGCAGCTGTCTCCTTATCACAGCTCAGGGTGTATGTCCTTTCTGCTGCAGCACTCTCCCTATCACAGCTCAGGGGGTATGTCCTTTCTGCTGTAGCTCTTTCCCTATCACAGTTCAGGGGGTATGTCCTTTCTGCTGTAGCTCTCTCCTTATCACAGCTCAGGGGCATGTCCTCTCTGCTGTAGATCTTTCCCTATAACAGCTCAGGGAGTATGGTCTTTCTGCTGCAGCTATCTCCCTATCACAGCTCAGGAGGCGTGTCCTTTTTGCAGCAGCTATCTCCCTATCACAGCTTGGGGTGCATCCTTTCTGCAGCAGCTCTCTCCCTACCATAGCTCAGGGGCACGTCCTTTCTACAGCTGCCCTCTCCCTTTAATTGGCACAGCTTCTAACAGCAGATATGGCTGGTGGCAGTTAAACTATGGAACTAACCATGTGCGACCACCTAAGTAGGTGGAAGTGCACATCACTATATAGATTAAACACCAGGAGGCGCCCTTATAATGAAGTAAAGAGAACATCTGACACCTGGACCATTTATGTAACATAAAGTAAATTACAAACTTAACTAGTTTTTTTATGCCGAATTTAATTAAAATTACATTTAATGGTGCACAACCCCTTTAAGGTCCCATATGGTTTTAAAAAATTAGTCTACTCGTACATCTTGTGCCCTCTACAGGCTTTCCTTGAGTGCCCCCTCTTATCCCCACAGCACTGTATGCTTCAAATTAGCTTATAAATACTCATAATTTACGTACACGGTTCAGTGTATTCATGTAAAAATTTTCCTTTGGTGGGCGCCATTCCCCCAGGGGTGCTCAAAGGCACAAGCCTTGTGTGCCTATGGGCAACGTTCGTCCTACTTACCTATCTACTGTGTATATTAAACCCTTGGACACATAGGGGACAACCTATCTGCAATCATTATCACTCACTTCGTTCAGTTCCAGCGCCGTATCTCATTTGGCTCCTGCTGATGGCTACAAGGAATCCAAACACTTCCTCCACTGCTCCTGATCTCAGCCATGGCCACTGATTCCAGACCACAGCTCTACCTCCCTCCTCAGCCAGCAGCGTTGAATTGCCAGGCAACTGGCGCCCATTTATGCCGTCAGGGAGAATTGGTCTATAACGTGTTGCTTCCTGATTAAGTTTTAGCCCATACTGGCTCTTGTTCGCATGTTTCTTTTATTGTATTTGCCTCCTGAATTTGTTCCTGACCCTGGCCTTGTCCCTGGCTATGCCACTGCCATGTCATTTCAACTGTCTGCCTGGTTCCTTTTGTTCTGCTTCTGATTGCCTTCTGAATTTGTTCCTGGCCTTGTCCCTGGCTACGCCACTGCCATGTCCTTTAGACTGTCTGCCTGGTTCCTTTTGGTCTACTGCTGACTGCCTTCTGAATTTGTTCCTGACCATGTTCTTGTCCCTGGCTACACCGCTGCCATGTCCTTTAGACTGTCTTCCTGGTTCCTTTTGTTCCACTGCTGATTGCCTTCTGAACTTGTTCCTGACCCTGGCCTTGTCACTGGCTACACCACTGTCATGTCCTTTAGACCAGTGTTTCCCAACCAGTGTGCCTCCAGCTGTTACAAAACTACAACTCCCAGCATGCCCGCACAGCCAAATGCTGTCCAGGCATGCTGGGAGTTGTAGTTTTGCAACAGCTGGAGGCACACGGGTTGGGAAACACTGCTTTAGACTGTCTGCCTGGTTCCTTTTGTTCTACTGCTGATTGCCTTCTGAATTTGTTCCTGACCCTGTTCTTGTCCCTGGCTACACCACAGCCATGTCATTTAGACTGTCTGCCTGGTTCCTTTTGTTCTACTGCTGATTTCCTTCTGAACTTGTTCCTGACCCTGGCCTTGTCACTGGCTATGCCACTGCCATGTCCTTTAGACTGTCTGCCTGGTTCCTTTTGTTCTACTGCTGATTGCCTTCTGAATTTGTTCCTGACCCTGGCCTTGTTCTGGCTATGCCACTGCCATGTCCTTTAGACTGTCTGCCTGGTTCCTTTTGTTCTACTGCTGATTGCCTTCTGAATTTGTTCCTGACCCTGGCCTTGTTCTGGCTATGCCACTGCCATGTCCTTTGGACTGTCTGCCTGGTTCCTTTTGCTGACTCAACATCTGGCTTCCTCCTCTCCGTGTCCTGCTTGTCTGTCCTATTTCCAGACTCCTTGAATGCATTAATTATATACTAATGCAGGAGCATGAATTACAGCTAAAACTAGGCACCATTCAGAAGACTGGAAAGCTGCCTTCTGCAATTCCTATATTCTGCTACATTATTGCTATTACACTGAAAGAGAAGAAGAAGAAATGAGACTAGGACGAGAAGCTTGGGGACATGATCAAACCTCTGACAGGCTCGCCAATAACGTACAATATGTCTCTCTCTACAAATGTATCTGCAGGATTTCTGTGAAACACAATTTAAAGATGCACCTCTGAATGGTATAAGCCTCTCAATTAATGCTTCATAGAACCAGACCGCACAAAGGAACGAGAGAGCTGATCTCAGGATGAAAGTGTCCTGATGTACGGCACCCACTGTTCTCTTCAGGCGGACATGACACAATGAAAACTGTGAAAGTTGCTATTTAAGGAGGACAGCGGGTGCGATATGAATCTCTGGATGAACTCAGCATGTTTAATGATTCACTCTTGCATGTCTTGTACATCACTTATATTATAATTTTGGATGGTGGTTTTAAAGATTGTTTAATCACTGTTATACTAATATTCTGAGTCTCTCCTATTATAGATATTTATGTCACAGCTAAGGCTCTGTTCACCTACACTGGAGGTATACATTGCAAGAATATCCCGACATATACCTCCGCCAGAAGGTTGCACCATATAGGCATACAGTGGGGTACATTATCCAACTGTAATGGCATTTATCATGTAGGCAGAGTTAATACAAGACACTTACTAATGTATTGTGATTGTCCATATTGCCTCCTTTGCTGGCTGGATTCGTTTTTCCATCACATTATACGCTGCCTTTATCCAAGGGTTATGGCCACCGCTGTGGCGCAGATATGAGGTGGCCGGGACGGGAGTTAGTGCGCATACGTGCCTATGTGCGCTCCCACAGTCCAGGCCACCAGAGAGGTAGGCGATTTTTCCTATAGTGTGCAAGCACGACAACTGCTGATGGATTGCAGGGTGGTCATAACCGATGCGATGGAAAAATGAATCCAGCCAGCAAAGAAGGCAATATAGACAATCACAATACATTAGTAAGTGCCTCGTATTAGAGTTTTTTTTTTCCTGAGACTTTTAGACTGATGACCTGTCCTCTGGACAGGTCATCTGTATCTGATTGGTGGGGGTCCGACACCCGGGATCCCTGCTGATTGGCGCTGTGCCTGGCGAGCTGAGAGGAGGTCACGGCGCTACTGCGAAAGCCGATGCCTTCTCAAACAGCTGATCCAGAGGATAGGTCATCAGTATTAAAATCTCTGAAAACCCCTTTAACTTTTTCTATATGATATACGCGATTTGCTGAAGTGAGACAACCCCTTGAAGCTGGCCACAGACATAAGAACTTTACTGATAGATCTAACTTATTTTATTAACATCGGCTCTTTTATGTACTACTATAGACATCAAATTGTCAGCAGCTCTCACCACACATGGCCATTCACATGTCACGGCTGAGGATGGGGAAAACCCTTAGCTGTGCGATACCAGAAGATGTAACGCGTTGCTTGACCAGGACGACAGTATTAGGGAGCAGGTCACCTCCTATCGCGTCCCTAAACTGACCCTGACTCCTATCCATATGAGTCAACCCTGAAGGTGGGAGGACTCATACACCGGATGCCTAGGGGTCCCTACTAGCCCTCAGGATTGCCCTGGAACAAGGAGCAGGGTAAGACGACCTGTTCTTTCTGGACACGAATGAACAGGAGTCTCACTGGCCAAGCTGCAGGGAAAGGAACATAAACAGCCTATGGATATGGCAGGAGGCTGAAAAGCACTTCCACATCTACCTGCCACAGACACTCAGACTGGATCCCATGCAAGACAGCAAGTGTCCACACCCAAACACAAATGGACACAGCACACACACAAACACACAGGAAACCAGATCCATAGGTGCATAACATAATGAAGGAAAACATCAAATGGACATCAACATCAACTAAAGAGTCACAGATAGTTTATGACCACAAGGGTGGCCCCCACTGGCAGATGGAATGCACAAGAGGCTGCTCCAGCTAAGCATGGCTGAAGCAACCCACTGAGACATGCCAAACACAGAGGCTTTATAGGCCTAAGAGGCCACACCCACACAGACACACCCAGTGTCTCACACACACAGAAAGGGAGTTAACCCTTCCACCACCAGGGAAGGGAAAACACCACTTAAAGGGGAAGTGCACACAATAACATCAAACCAAGTGCACACATACACACATGCCAAACGGAACCGCATGCACAACATAGCAAGCTGCCACGATACAGCACAGACTGCTATGCTGCCACACACATACTGTTGCCAGCGGCAACCACAGGTGAGGCAAATACCACAGCCCTCACCTGTGATTGACAACCAAACCAAAGACCGCTGACAACCGCATGCGGTTCAGGAGTCACGACCATAACCATGGCCGTGACATCACATTGGATAAATATTGGCAGAACCTGTCAATTTCGGTGAGATTGGCCCAACCATCTGCTGTGTATGGGGGACTCTCGACTCTCCTCCAACGACAGATATCAGGGGAGTTGGATTTCAATCTGGCAGAGGCTTTCTTCCCTCTCTCCGCTCAGGATGCATATGCATGCTTAACCGGGTGTTTGTGGGTGTGCGGAGGGCCAGGACAGACAGGCATTGCCCGAATAACACTGTGTAATGTGCATAGCCGAGCTTAGCTTGACATGCGCGTGGTCTACAGATACACATCTCATGTGTGTCGCATCATCTTAAAGGGAACCTGCCATGTTGAAAATGCAGCTGGGAGCGTGTTACAAACCAGTGGGAGCCGAGTAGATTGATAGTTTTGTGGGAAACGATTCAGTATAACTTGATATTTATTGATCTAAGCTAGGCTCGGCTATGCACATTACACAGTGTTCTTCGGGCAATGGCTGTCTGTCCTGGCCCTCCGCACACCCACAAACACCCGGCCGAGCATGCATATGCATCCTTAGCGGAGAGAGGGAAGAAAGCCTCTGCCAGATTGAAATCCCTCTGCTCTTTCTATGATTAGACATTCAATGGGAAGTCCCATCAGTGACTGACAGATATCTCTGTGCAAAAATCATGCATGAAAGGCTGTCAATCACTGAGTAGGACCGCCCACTGGACTCCTACGCCAAAAACTATATAGTTATACAGAATATTTTCCTATAAACTATATATCAGTCTGCTCAGCTCCTCCTGCTCTATGATATGCAGCTCTCAGATTGGACTGCATTATGAACAAGACTGGTTTCTTTTAGGCAGGGAGCTGTTCTCCTTAAAGAGACCAACTATGTATGGAGATGTATTGGCAATGCTCCATGGGAAAATAATATGCAAAAGAGGTTTGTCCCAAGAGGACTGTAGTTAAAGGGAACATGTCACCGGGATTTTGTGTATAGAGCTGAGGACATGGGTTGCTAGATCGCCGCTAGCACATCCAGAATACCCAGTCCCTATAGCTCTGTGTGCTTTTATTGTGTAAAAAAAAACGATTTAATACATATGCAAATTAACCTGAGATGAGTCCTGCGCCTGACTAATCTCATATACAGGACACATCTCAGGTTAATTTGCATATGTATCAAATCGTTTTTGTTACACAATAAAAGCACACAGAGCTATGGGGACTGGGTATTGCGGATGTGCTAGCGGCCATCTAGCAACCAATGTCCTCGGCTCTATACACAAAATCCCGGTGACAGGTTCCCTTTAAAAAGTTGGAGCCACTTCCACAAGGTGATGCTAGCGAGATGGTTCTCTTTTCTTGGGAAGATACCTCTTTGGTTTCTTTTAAAGGGGTTATCCATTCTCTAAAATGCCCATCCATATGCTCGGGCCCCTCACACACAATGTACTTACCTGGCTCCCCGGCACTTGCGTCGCTCCTGGTCCCCGCTGCTCCTCCCAGTGCGAGGATGAAAACATCAGGCATTGGGGGGGTGGCAGCCAATGACGGGGACAAGCCTCCCTAGCGTCACCCGCAATGCTAGGGAAGCTTGTCCCCGTCACCACCTGCCATTGGCTGACCCCCAACACCGGATGTTTTCATCTGCGCACAGGGAGAAGCAGCGTTGGCCATGCAGGCTTCAGAAGCGGGATGGGTGCCAGGGAGCCAGGTAAGTACATTGTGTACTTACATTGGGGCCCGGGCATATGGGTTGGATAACCCCTTTAAGGATTGTGTGTGTGTGTGTGTGTGGGGGGGGGGGTCCCTGCAGTCAGACTCCTACTGATCATTTATGAAAACAAACGCCGGTCTCAATAAACCCTATATCTGGCGCCGGCCTCTACATAACTTCGGCACATCCACCGCCAGTCTAAACGTAAGACGGTTTCCTAACTGGCTTACATTTAGACCATTTCTACGCCTAAAACACACATAGAAAATGATGAATATGATAGGCCTGCTGCCCGTCCCCTTCCCCGCCCACTATTTTCGACCTGGCGTGACTGGAGAAAAGTCGCAGATTGCGGCGCAACTAATCGAGGCGTATTTCTGGATAATAAATGACCCCCAGACTCTTAAGAAAAGATGCCTTCCTGCCTTCCTAATGCTAGCTGCAAAGTGCAATCCCTTTAATTGAATTACAGTCCACAAAGACACTCAGACTCGTGTGACCGCACACCTCGTCCTGCTGACCTTGTGACCTTGAAGATCCTCAGCAGCCGCACACAGCGAAGGACAGAAATTCCCAGCGGGGACATGATATGGAACTCAACAAGAACGGTCTCCAGGATGCCACCGCATACGACAAAGCAGTCAAATCGATTGAAGAATGACACAAAATAGGCCTGGAAACCCAGACTGTACAATTTCAGGAGCATTTCCAGAGTGAAGAGAGAAAGCAGCACCTTATTAGCATAGCCTGAAAAATAAGAAGGGTGGTGTAACAATGTCCTTGGTAAAGTTCTGGGGGGGGGGGGGGGGATTATATCTATCCAAGATAATAGGAATCCAAATGGCTGTATGATTTCAACAAAGTATAGTTTGCTGGAACTGGTTTATTCAGACTTTATTTATGGGCTGGATTTTTTTTGGGAATGGTAGGTAAAATTGGTAGAGGGACCTACCATTCCACCCCACTCCAGTACCGCTATTTCCCCTAGCCTAAGTTGTTTTCAGATAGTTACTGGGGAGTCAATAGAGGAATCAAATTGTCAGTCTGGGTCAGAGCTTGGAGGCTGTACAAAGCCTGATCCCCCTGTTTGTTCTGAAGTACCTAGGTGAGGTAACCTTTTTTTTAGTTAGTGCCCAGACGGGCAGGTATTTTATTCATGTATTATTTAGTGCCGTGGTTTCACCCATCTGGATGCAGAAATTGGATGCCTGTGGTGTTTATGAAGGAAATAAACCCTATTTGGACTTTTAACCTTTGATGTCCATTTTATGTGCCACTGCCTAACCCGTCGTCAAGGACAGATCCTTACAGTGGTCGTAGGAATTGGGCAAAGTGAAGGTAAATACATCAAGTCAAAATGTTCCCTACAACTTAATAGTTAAGAAAACAATGAAACCTGCATTGAGCAGTCTGAACTCAATATAATGGGCCAATACACAGGGCAATGATCAGGAATAAACCATTCGCTACCGATCATTGCTCCCTCATGTGCGCTGCATTTACATGCAGCAATCATACCCTCTGCATGGGGATGAACGATCACTACTAGGATCGTTCATCCTCACACAGATTCATTGTTTGACGGCAGCTCATTACTGTGTGTTAACAGGGATGTGATGCTGACGAACAAGGATTTTATATAACGAATAAACAATTGGGTAACCTGACAAACAAGAGTTTTGCTCTTTTTTCGGCACATTTACACGGGGCAGTTATAGGAAACAAGCTTTCGTAGGAGCTCTCGTTCCCCATAACTGGCCCAATCCTCAGCCTGTGTAAAAGGGTCTTAAAGGGGTTGGCCCATCTCATACATTGGTGGCATATCGCTAGGATATGCCACTAATGTCAAATAGGTGCAGGTACCATCTCTAGAATGGGGCCATCAAAGTGACCACGAAAGCGTGGCAGCCCTCCATTGATTTATAGAGGAGTGCTGAAAATAGTTGAGCACCGGCTCAGCTGTTTACGTAACTCCCATAGAGGTGAAAGGAGAGATGGTGGCTCTCGTAGAGTGCTGTCTCCATTCACTTCACTGGGAGCTCTGGAAATAGCCAAGCGCGCCCAACTCTGCTCTTTTCAGAACTTCCATAGAAGTGAATCGAAAGCATCCTGTGCACATTTTCGCTTTGGCGGCCACGTTCTAGAGATAGGTGTGGGTCTCTGAGGTCTCTGAGATTGGTGGCATATCCTAGCGCTATGCCACCAATATATGAGATGGGAAAACCTCTTTAAAGGGGTATTACCATCACAGGCAATGGGGGCATATTGCTAGGGGGCACCTCTGGGACCGGCATCTACGCCGAGAATGGAGCGGGGTCCGGCCACCGCCAAGCACTCTCCCTATACAAGTGAATGGGGGTGCACAGCGCTTGTGCGATCACCTCTACCATTCATTTCTATTGGGCCGACAGAAATATCCGAGCCAGTGCTCGGCTATTTTCAACAGCCCCATAGAAATGAATATAGGGGGGCTGCGCATGCGCAGTGCGCTATCCAGAACGTTCTCAGTGTAGGTTCCAAAGGTGGGACCCGCACCCATCAAACAATGGGGGCATATCCTAGCAATATGTCTGCATTGTCTGTGATAGGGAAAACCTCTTTAAACTATCCAAATTTGATCTATTCATCAAGCCTCCTACCTTGTATCTGGGTCAGCCATTCCGGCTGCCGGTAGTGCTCAGATGCTATGGTCAGCGTGTTAAGAAAAACCAGGATCAGAACCATCCAATAGAAAGTGACAGATTTTACCGCCAGACGACATCTCCTCCTTAACGCTCTGTTCCATCGTCTCAGCTTTCGACTGTCGGAGAACACATATTGTTTATTAAAAGCTGACATATATGAATTTAGAAGCATCTATTTTCTAGCAGATGCCTAAAGTATTTTCATTACAAAAGTGGCAAAAATTGAGGTAAAAGCAGCGCAATTACAAGAAATCTCTCATGGCTGGAATTCTTGTGCTTGTTGCCTTTCCACCATAGGGAAACACTGAGGTCACACAATGGTTGCTGCATCAAAACAGCAATGTGTGAACAAGGTTTAAGCCCAAAAAGGGTGTAATAGCATTGTCATTACTCACCAGCAACCTGTCTGACCCAGCTTGCTCCTGCATAAGCAAATAATAGAAACAGAAGAATTTGTTGTAAATGTATTTGATATCCAGACAGATGATTAATTTGACTAAATATGGCCTCGATCACATTTCCATTTTTCACTGACTTGTGATGTCCGCATTTTCCACGGACAGCAAATGTACCCATTGATTTCTATGTGTTTGTTCACACATCGATACTTTTTTACTGACCGTGAGTGAGCGAAAAAAATCATGGAGACATGAACTACTTTGTTCTGTGATGCGGACCAAACGTGCCCATTATTGTCTATGGGTCTGTGAAAAAACACGGACGCAACATCCATTGTCACTGACTACTAATAGGAGATGATCTGGAAATTAAAGGGGTTGTCCGGGTTCAAAGCTGAACCCGGACATACCCATATCTTCACCCAGGCAGCCCCTCTGACTTGAGCATCGGAGCATGAACTTCTCCAATGCTCTCCTTTTGCCCTGCAGCATTTTCTGGAGTTCAGGTGATGTACCGGGCTCTCCTTTGGGCTGTCAGGCGGAGGCTTCCGCCCAGCAGTGAGCCCGGTGACATCACCGGCATTGATGGGTGAGCTTTGGAGCTGCGGAAGCCTCCGCCCGGCAGTGTGCTATGGTAAATAAAAGAGCCCTTGCCCTGTGCGATCCTGCTCAGGGCAAGGGAGAGCATCGGAGCATGAAATAGTCCGATGTTAACATCAGGGGGGCTGCCTGGGTGAAATTATGGGTATGTCCGGGTTCAGCTCTGAACCCGGACCACCCCTTTAACGAGCAATGTCCATGGAATATAATGGAGGACAAAAAATGGACACATGGACCAAACATGGACATCTTCATGGGTGAAACATGTACCGATTTTTTCACGTACGTGAAATGGACACAGAAATATAAACAAGGCCTATCTGTAAGTACCAAAGACTGAACATGTCTAATTATAGTCCCGTCTCGGTAGTGTTGGGGTAAGGGGGGCTTGTCTTCTACTAGTAATTGGTCAGTGTTGGGCCAGTTTAACACAAGTGTAAGGGTGCATTCACACTAGACTGAATATGTCCAATTATAGACCCTCCTCTGCAGTGTTTGGGGGGGGCTTGTCTTCTACAAGTAATGGGTCAGTGTAGGGCCAATTTCACACATGCATAAGGGTGCTTACACACGACCGTCTGCAAACTGCGGTTCTACAAAATACGGATGTGGTCTGTGTGCGTCCTGCACTTTTCACGGGCCCCACTGAAAAAATGCCCATTTTTGTCTGCAAAACATTGAAGAATAGGACGTGTTCTATCATTTGCGGCTCATCCGATAGAAATGAATGGGTCTGCAGATCGCACAAGGACAGAAAATACGGGTGTGAATTCACGTGTATACCACATAGAAAAGAATGTTTTTTCTATACTTAGAAAGCTAATACATATTACTGGTGTCTTTATAAATCATATATTGTGCCTGTGTATAAAGCAGTAGCATGTCTATTAGCTTTCTAAGCATATGTCAATGTGGTTAGGCTACAGTAGGTAGTGCTCTGCCTTCAGCATACTGATGTCTAGGCCTGTCAATCAAGGGGAGGGGGGAGTGTGCAGAGCACAGGGTGCGTTACAAAGCAGTGCTCAAACAGTTCAGCCCCTCCTCCTGGTGCTCCAATTGCTCATTTGAATCTGAATACAACACAGTTTTCTCTGCAGCTGTTTAGCATACAGACAAAAGAAGGGCATCATTTTAATCAGCATGGTGAGCCCTACCAGGCAGCATGCCTTGTTTAATAGGGTTGATCATGCTGAAAGAACCTCTTTAATGATAGATCATGACTTACATGCACAGGGAGCAGCAGTTTGTATGTTCATCGTCTATATTCTCTGTATTCAGTGATGTCGTCTCGCTTGCAGGAAGGCTGGCTGCAGAAAAATGCAGAACAAACATGTTATTGAGATTTCTTAGTTATATCTATTACCTACTCACTACATCTTTTTACGTGTCAGTCTCTTCTTATAGGCCGCATATATTCTCTTCTTTTCTGAAATGATATCAATGAACCCTGGTACGGATTGGGGAGACATATAAATAAATGTACACTCGTACATATAAAACATCACAGTGGAATAGAAATGTGAATCAGATCGCCAAATACGGTGAAATGCGGTTGTACTGTTTTATTAGATACTGACTTCAGTTCTTAATATGTAATCTGACACATTTAGAGGGCATGTCCACCACTTGTAACACCACTTTACAGTTTACATATAGAAGTAACCTACATAAAACATTAAAGAAGCACTCCGTTTGTTTTTTTATTTTACATATATTACTAACCAACCACCAGAATTCTAGCAGTGTAATTTGTCTCACCCCCGACTCAGTTGCATCCATAGATTTTGAACCTTTGATATTATGGTCATGTGATCTCAAGTCTGACTGCATGCTCTAATGCAGGTATGCTCAACCTGCGGCCCTCCAAAACTACAACTCCCAGCATGCCCGAACAGCCTACAGCTATCAGCCTACAGCAGGGCATTGTGGAAGTTGTAGTTTTACAACAGCTGGAGGGCCGCAGGTTGAGCATACTTGCTCTAATGTGTAAACAGGAACTCGGTCTGACTTCCTGTGAACCACAGAATGACATCATCACCTATCAAATCACTCCTGGCAGCTCTCAGGTTCCTCTCCACCCTCTATGTTCTTCTATAGAGCCCTGTAATCTGTTAAAGATATAATGTCTCCCCTATATGAGTAGGTGAGTGTATACAGTGATTAGCTGCAGTTTTGTAAACCTCCTGACTCACACTGCCTGCCTGTACTATCTGTGTGTGTTGACTCTCCAGTGTAGTTCACCCTCCATGTTCTTCTGTATAGCCTTGTAATCTGTTAAAGATATAATGTCTCCCCTATATGAGTAGGTGAGTGTATACAGTGATTAGCTGCAGTTATATAAACCTCCTGACTCACACTGCCTGCCTGTACTATCTGGGTGTGTTGACTCTCCAGTGTAGTTGTATAGGATGTAGTTTCACACTGGTCTTCCTGCATCCTGCATGGAAGAACTGACAGGGGAGCGAGAGATGACAGGCTGAAGCCGCATCACATAGGAAAACATGGGGACCCTGCGGTGTGAAGGGACAGCAGCTGTGTCACTAATCTGTCATGGCTACCATTATATAGAGCAGTGCAGTGTGGTGAGACTCTGGGCCCTTTGTCTATGCAAAGCCAAGCATGATGGGAAATGTAGGATTCATTAGGAAAACCATAGGAACAAGGAATCAAAATGGCATATCAAACAGGTATATACAGGGCATACCCAATAATAATAATGGCCTGTACTGCACTATATTGGCAAAAAAATCCCGGAGTGCTCTTTTAAATACATAAAGGATATCATACTCATCCTGAGTTGGCCATACAGATGAATGACGGCTGAACATGCCGTTTTGAGCAGGTCTAGATGACCTTCAAATGCGTATAGAGCAGGCATGTCCAAACTGTGGCCCTCCAGCTGTTTCAAAACTACAACTCCCAGCATGCCTGGATAGCTTACAGCTATTAGGGCATGCTGGGAGTTGTAGTTTTGCAACAGCTGGAGGGCCGCAGTTTGGACATGCCTGGTATAGAGGGATCAGGCTGTTGGATTTCAATATGCCCAATCCTTTTGTTCTAAACAGAGATAAGCCCTCTAGGGCTCATGCACACGCACAACTGTATATATTTTACGGTCCGCAAAAAACAGATCTGCAAAAAATACGGATGACGCCACACCCGTGTGCATTTCATATTTTGCGGAACGGAATAGTTGGCCCCAAATAGAACAGTACAATTTAAATGACAAAAATACGTGGTCTCAAAAGGCAGGAAATGCTCAACCCCAAACGCAGCTGTGCATTTATACTCGGGGGAGCAGATACTGCGCTTGTGGTCTTTTGCTAAGGGCGATCCCCATCAAAAAATGCATACAGTGGAGGATGCCCGCAACAGACCACAAGTGTCACAGAGACATCCTACACCAGATGGTAAAATGTGTGGATGTGGAATGATATATAGAATAAGTAATTACAAGAATAGGTGCACTACTACTGTAACATCTGACTAAACCCTCACACTGATGTTAAAAATGAGACTTTAGCCAGTATACCCTTATATTAAGGAAATACCTGAGCCCGCACACCACGCCAAGGTTTCTCAAGTGGCACAGGACCTAATGCTAAATCTACCTGTACCGTATGGGTAGTACCAGAAGCCAGTGGGCGAATTACAGACGCGTAAGGTCTGACTCACAGCAAACAGCTCCCAGTTCCCTCCAGTGTGACTAACCACACATACAATGGAGGAGGAGGAGGCTTAGAGTCCCACCAGTGGCTGGCTGATATGTTGCATTTAGGTGCACCTGTGAGGCCTGCAACATATCAACCAGCCATGGGTGGGACGCTAAGCCTCCTCCCATTGTATGTGTGGTTAGTCACACTGGAGGCAACTGGGAGCTGTTTGCTGTGAGTCAGACCTTACGCTGCTGTAATTCGCCCACTGGCTCCTGGTACTACCCATACGGTACAGGTAGGTTTAGCGTTAGGTCCTGTGCCACTTGAGAAACCTTGGCGTGGTGCGCGGGCTCAGGTATGTCCTTAATATAAGGATATACTGGCTAAAGTCTCATTTTTAACATCAGTGTGAGGGTTTAGTCAGATGTTACTTTTTGCATCCACCACAGTAGTGCATCCTATTCTTGTAATTATTTACCCTAATAGAACAGTCCCTATCCTTGTCCGTAATGCGGACAATAGGACATTCTATATTTTTTTTGAGGAACGAACATACAGAAACAGAATGCACACGGAATAACTTCCATTTTTTTACGGACCCATTGAATTAATGGTTCTGCATACGGTCTGCCAAAAAAAAAACATAGCGGACACGGAAAGAAAATACGTTTGTGTGCATGAGCCCTTAGGCGGACCATACACAAGATATCAGTCTGCTTACAGCTCTCTCCTGATCCCCCATACACAGGCCTGCTCGACTTTGTATGACATTTATGGCAGACGTTAAACCAAATCTTAAAAAGTGGGCGTGGTGCGGGTGGGGACGGACCGGCAGGCCCGTCTCATTAATCATTTTCTACGCCTGGTTTAGGCAGAGAAAATGGTCTAAATGTAAGCCAGCAAGGAAGCTGGCTTACATTTAGAAACTGCGCTGGATGCACCCAAGTTATGGAGAGGCTGACCCCTATTCATAACTTAGGCGATCCACCGCCGGCGCAGGGGCTTTATTAAGACTGGCGTCATAATAAATGACCCCCATGGTGTTTTAATTTGGAGCTGCATTCACAACACTGCAGACTTTGATGCTGAAATTTCCCAGCATTCCTTCCTGGCTCGATGTTCTGTCATCGGGAAAGTCAGGAGGCCTCAATACACATTAAATGGTTGGTTGCTCCCACCAAAAGTTTGGAAAACATTTATCTATGTGTATGGAAGACATTACACTTGGTGTTTTACTTTAGAGCTGCATTCACAACACTGCAGGCTTTGGTGCTGAAATCTCCCAAAATTCCTTGCTAGCTCAAAGTCTGCCTAGAACCTGCTTCAGTCGTATGCATCGTGATGTAGCATTGTTCTCTGTAGTAGTAGAGCTAAGAGGACCAATCTGTTGACCAGCTTGCTGATTGTTTCCAATATCAAGTGTATATATAAACTGTAAAATGGCGTTCAAAGGTGAACATACAACTTCCTGATGGTCTGGCATCAAAAATAGTCCAATCTCAGGATCACTTGAATGCCTTATAAGGCCTCATGCACACGACCGTGCCGTTTTATGCGGTCTGCAAACCGCGGATCCGCAAAAAACGGAAGCTGCTCGTGTGCCTTCCGCAATTTGCGGAACGGAACGGGCGGCCCATTGTAGACATGCCTATTCTTGTCCGCAAA
Source organism: Bufo gargarizans (assembly GCF_014858855.1). Taxonomy (NCBI): domain Eukaryota; kingdom Metazoa; phylum Chordata; class Amphibia; order Anura; family Bufonidae; genus Bufo; species Bufo gargarizans. The sequence continues at coordinate 177,726,231 of NC_058088.1, read as the reverse complement.
ACGGAGAATAGGACATGCAAGAATAGGACATGCTATATTTTTTTTGTGGGTCCTCGGAACGGAACAACGGATGCGGACAGCACACGGAGTGCTATCCGCATCTTTTGGGGCTCCATTGAAGTGAATAGGTCCGCACCCGAGCCACAAAATCTGCGGCTTGGATGCGGACCCGAAAAACGGTCGTGTACATGAGGCCTTTGTATGATGCTGCATGAGACCTGGGAACATCTGGTAGTCTCGAAAATGTGTCCTGAATTAAAGGGAGACACCTGATAAATGACTTCCTAGTCAATAATCTCTCGTCCTTGAGATGAATGGATGCGGACCCATTCATACGGATGTCTGAATGGACCCTCAGTCTCAGCTGACTATGAGAGCAAGATGGCGGCCGGGACCCAGTGCTGGGGCACATCCTTCCACTGTCCCATATCCATAGGACATAATGTTCACGACCCAACCTACCCAGTCGATTGCAATTAAAGGTCCATTCACACGTCCGCAAAATGGGTCCGCATCCGTTCTGCAATTTTGCGGAACTGGTGCGGACCCATTAATTTTCAACGGGGCCGGAATGTGCTGTCCGCATCTGCATTTGCGGATCCGCACTTCCGTTCCGCCAAAAAATAGAACATGTTCTATTTTTGTCCGCAGGACAAGAAAAGGCATTTTCTATGAGAGTGCCGGCGATGTGCGATTCGTAAAATGCGGAACGCACATTGCAGGTGTCCGTGTTTTCTCGGATATGCAATTTACGGATCCGCTAAACACATAGGGACGTGTGAATGAACCCTAAAAATCCCCTTGAATATATAATTATCCACAAAATGACTAGCTATAATATATCACTAGATATAAACTATTCACCAACACGTCACAGCACAAATCAGTGACACGACCACGGGACACCGGTACGGGAACAGGACTGCGCAGCTTTACACCGCAGCCCGTGGGGTACAATATAGGGGGGGGGAGTCTAGTCACAAGTAAGCCACAAATCACTGGGTACACAAGCCAGAAAGTTACTGTGGGTTTCTGAGGAATGGTTAGGATGCATTAACCATTGAAGTCTCCCCTTCCTCCTGCCCGTCAAGTCGGCCAGAGAGACGCCTGTATGTGAGAGACAGACGGACGTTGCACAAGACAGACAGATAGACATTGTCCACAAGAGATACATAGACAGAGGCGCAGAACATGACATGTCAGCGACTGAAGCAATACGCGTGTGAAACAGACGTATCAGGAGGACGCCCGCGTAGATGTCTTCTAGAAGAAGGAGACTGTGGTCCTCGGGGAGTATTTTGCAGAAAGGAGGGTTTTACTTGCTAAATATGGAGGACTGAATTTAGCGCATTTTTGCCCTGTGTGCCTAAACATAGATACAGATATCTCTGTGTTTGTTCACATGGGATGTAATCTGCAACCCCCTAATAATAGGATTGCCACATTTTCACCCAAAAATGCAAAAAAATAGCAACCGGAATTAAGATGGTTTGATCCTGGGTGTGCGGCTTCACAAAAACGTTATTATCTAATATTTATGAGGTTTTGGGTTTAGGCTGAGTTCACACTTTAGGTATTTGGTCGGTTATTTCAATCAGTTAGGCCTCGTGCACACGGCCGTTGTTTGGATCCGCATTCGAGCCGCCGTTTTTGCGGACCCATTCACTTCAATGGGGCCGCAAAAGATTCAGACAGCACTCCGCGTGCTGTCCGCATCCTGTTGCTCCGTTCTGTGGCCCCTGCAAAAAAAAAAAAAAGGTAGCATGTCCTATTCCTGTCCATTTTGCGGACAAGAATAGGCATTTCTACAATGGGCCTGCCCGTTCTGTTCCGCAAATTGCGGAAGGCACACGGGCGGCTTCCGTTTTGTAGCGGATCCGCAGTTTGCTGGACCGCAAAAAACGGCACGGTCATGTGCATGAGGCCTTATTGTGAGCCAAAACCAGGTCAGGGTCAAAAACGCAGAACAGGTGCAAACCAAATCATTGCACCTGATCTCTGAGTGGGCTTCACTACTGGCTTTGGCTCACAATAAGGGCTCATGCACACGAACGCGCCGTGTCTTGCGGTCTGCAAATTGCGGATCTGCAAAACACTGATGCAGCCCGTGTGCATTCTGAACGAACGGGAGGCCCATTATAGAAATGCCTATTCTTGTCTGCAAAACTGACAAGAATAGGACATGTTCTATATTTATTTTTTATTTTTTTGCGGGGCCACGGAACGGAGCAACGGACGGAGTGCTGTCCGCATCTTTTGCGGCCTCATTGAAGTGAACGGGTCCGCATCCGAGCTGCAAAAAATGCGTCTCGGATGCGGAACCAAACCACGTTCGTGTGTGTGAGCCCTAACAGACCAAATAACTAAAGTGTGAACTCAGCCTAACATGACCATCACTTGTAGACTAGGGGTATTTAAGGGGTTAATGCTCAACTGCTCTAGTCATTCGTGGGGGCAGCTTGGGGTAATGAAATGGCCAATGTAAACATCCCTGGAGGTATAGGAAAGTGAGGTAATTAATGAAAGCGGAACTGGTGGTCCAGGGCAGTGAAGGGATTAAAGGGATTGCCCAGGATTTTTAACATCTGATCAGTGGGGCCTGCCACCGGGCAGATCAGCTGTTTCGGGGTAGCAGAGCTCCTCCCATTGAGGCGAATGGGTGCTGCGCGGCAGTAACCAGAACTCTCAGGGAAAGCCACCTTAGATACTGTGGTCACAACTGACCACGACATCTGAGGGGTTAAATATCTGTGATCGGCATTATCGCCGATCGCAGACATTAGGCATGTTTGTCTGCGTCTTTGTAAAGTCCGGACTTAAACCAGACTATATGTATTGGCGGAGGACCTTGAAAGGGTTAAAAAAAATTAACTGTTACTATTAATAATTTTTGTAATATATTTTTTTTATTATTTTGGGTCCGTCTGTAGCACATTTCCCTGCAGCACATACAGAAGCTGTATACAGTAGCCATTAGAGATGAGCGAATTTCATGTTATAAAATTTGTTCACGCTTCGTTTGGTGGTAAAAGCAGAATTGCGTTATGGATTCCGTTACCACGGACCTATAACGCAATTCTATGACGGAATGCATAACGGAATGCCTTTAGAGGCATTCCGTTATTCATTCCGCCATAATAGAAGTTTATGGCCTGCATAACGAATCTGTCCCGTTTCCGTTATGCAGGAGAGGACTCCCCTGCATAACGGAAATGGGACGGATCCGTTTTGCAGCCCATAGACTTTTATTATGACGGAATGAATAACGGAATGCCTCTAAAGGCATTCCGTTATGCATTCCGTCATAGAATTGCGTTATGGTCCGTGGTAACGGAATCCATAACGCAATTCTGCTTTTACCACCAAACGAAGCGTGAACGAATTTCTAAATATGAAATCCGCTCGTCTCTGTGAGCCATATATGCAGTGTGCAGATTAGGATTTCTACAACAGGTGTTGCAGTGAGTGCTGTACTGGCAGGAGCGCACATCGCTGCTCCTGCCTCTCCTCGCTCCAATCAAACCTCTGCGTAGCAAATCAGTGCAGGATGCCCGCCCTGCACCGATACGCTGTACCAGGGTTAGAGCGGAGCGAGGACAGGCAGGAGCAGCGATGTGCTACGCAGAGGTCTCAGCGGAGCGGGCGCAGGCAGGAGCAGCAATGTGTGCGCTGCTGTCTGCCAGTACAGCACTCACTGCAGCAAATATTGTAGAAATCCTAATCCGTACACCTCCTATATGGCAATGGTGTACAGATTCTGTCTGTGCTACAGACCGGCCCAAACTAGTAAAATAATAAAACCAATAAAAAAATATATAAAAAAATAATAATTTTTAGGGCATTAAAAAAAGGAAAAAGTTTGGGTATAAACCCTTAGTTGTTGTTAGGAGTTGTCCGTTTTCTTGATATTGATGACCTATACCCAGGACATGTTGGTGCAGGTCTGACACCCACCACCCCAACTGATCGGCACTGGAAACCAAACAGTGGACGGAGCAGGAAGCAGAATCCTCCGTTCACTGTGGGGCTGCCCTGCCGGGGGACTGTAGCTCAGCCCCCATTCACTTGACTGTCTGGATGGAGTGGTGCTCACACATGTGCCTTGCCGATCCATGCATAGTCTATAGGACTGCTGTAAAGCACATGTGTGACCTTTGCTCTATTCAGATACCTCTGGAGCGGGTGATAGGTCACTGCGGTTCGACCCTCGCGGATCATACGTTTATCAGTTATCCCGTGAATAGGTGATAAATGTCGTGGAATAATCACTTGAACCCGAAGGGGAACACATGCTGCTGAGTTATATATCGGATACTCACGGTGTCGTTCATCTCTCTCATCCCCTTCTGGTTCAATATCTTCAGCCTGCGTGATCCAATCCAGATACCCTTTCAGATCTTCCTCCATTTGCTGCTTCTCCCTCAGTTTCTGGAAGTCTCCCCTGGCTTTGGCTTTTTCTCTTTCCTTTGAGAACTCCCTGAGACGGAGCAGATAAATGAAGAATGGTGCGAGCACAAAGAAGTCCAGGACACAAAGCAGCATGAAATCTACTAATGGTCAATATTAAGCTGGGCAGCAATATGTCCACAGGGTAAATAAACCATTACACAGCTCCCATTGAAACCGGCGGGCCGTCCACTTAATGCACCGAAATGTAGGGTCCTCGAGAGAGACACTCGATTTAGCTACTCTATGTGATTAGACTGCACAATGAGGTAACCCCTGTATTAACTCCCTAAATAAGACATTTGAAGATGGGTTCTCTATACCAGACAACCTCACAAAGCGAGTCTGTCAGCAGTTTTTACCATGCTAAACTGATGACAGCACTAGGTAGAGGCTGTGGAAAACAGTACAAGCATACATTTTGTGGAGCTACATCAGGAGTAGTGTAAAATATGAACTTTTATTCTGCCAGGTTCTTCCTCTTAAGTGCAATGGAGGAGGAGCTTCACCGTGAAGTGCCCTCTGCAATGAGCTGTTTCACAGCCTGTCCACTTTGCTTTGAGTGACAGCGGTATCATTAAACCAGAAGACTACTACAGCTGTCACTCAGTCAGGGGAGGGGTTGTGAAACATCTGAATGCAGGGAGCACTTTACAGTGAAGCGCTGCCCTGTGCCCTTGCTGGAGAGGAATCTGGCAGAATAAAACTTCATGATTCTCACTACTCCTGATGATAAAAGCTTCACAAAAAGTATGTTTAGCCTCCTCTCTTACCTCAGTCCTGATTACTTCGTTTGGTGGGGCGACCAGCTCTAGGAAGAGTCCTGGTTGTTCAAAATTTCTTCCATTTAAGAATTATGGAGGCCACTGTGCTCTTGGATACTTTCAGGCCAGCAGACAATTTTTTGTACCCTTCTCCAGATCTGTGCCTCCACGCAATCCAGTCTCTGAGCTCTACAAGCAGTTCTTTCCTCCTGATGGCTTGGTTTTTGCTCTAGGAATCAGGGGTCAAAGAAACCGCAGCACTCTCTTGTCTCTTTTTCAAGCAAAATGACCGCTCTGGTCGAAACGTCACATGAATTTGATGAAATAAAGGATACAAAAGAGACAAGAGAGTGCTGCGGTTTCTTTGACCCCTGATGCCTGCTTGGAGGGACGCTACGGACTGGCGTCTAACACCGCGTGCACCACCACATATGAGGCCAGTATACCCCTATGTGCTGCTACTCCTACTCTACCGTTATTTTGTTTTTTGCTCTATGAATTGTTAGTTGTGAGACCTTACATAGACAGGTCCGTGTCTTTCCAAATCATGTCCAATCAACTGAATTTAACACAGATGACTCCAATCAAGAAGCAGAAACATCTCAAAGATGATCAAGAGAAATGTGAGGCCCCGAGAGATAAATGTCAAGTGTCGTAACATAGGGTCTGAATGGTTATGTCCATGCCAAATTTTAGTTTTTCCTTTTTAATAAATCTACAAAAATTTCTAACATTCTTTACTAATTTTCTCATTATGGGGTGTTGAGTGCAGAATGATAAGGGAAAACTTTTTTAAAATTTTAGCACAAGGCCGCAACATACCAAAATGTGAAAAAAGTGAAAGCCTCTGAGGACTATCTGAATGCACTGTATGATGACTAATGAGAGACTACACAGACGATATGATACAGGAGCAATGATTCCCTCCATCAATATTGCAGCCAGCTCAGATATAAAGTCTTAGCTGCTCGTAACGTTTGGCATCAAATTTTTTACATAAATGCTCTGTCTCTTTGTACACAGTGCATGGACACCCTCATATTTTTATAGTAAGCCTAAAGAAGCTGCCTCTTCTGTTGTAAAACCTGCCTGATATAATCCCCCTCAGCAGTCATCGCTATGTGAGATCCTTAATGCCATCACTTATGATGACCAACAGTTTCCAGTCTTAAAGGGCATCTGTCAGCAGTTTTGTACCTATGACACTGGCTGACCTGTTACATGTGCACTTGGCAGCTGAAGACATCTGTGTTGGTCCCATGTTCCTATGTGCCCACATTGCTGAGAAAATTTAACTTTTAATATATACAAATGAGCTTCTAGGAGCAACAGGTGCATCGCCCTTACTCCTAAGGCCCCTTTCACACGGGCGAGTATTCCGTGCGGGTGCGATGCGTGAGGTGAACGTATTGCAACCGCACTGAATCCTGACCCATTCATTTCTATGGGGCTGTGCACATGAGCGGTGATTTACACGCATCACTTGTGCGTTGAGTGAAAATCGCAGCATGCTCTATATTGTGTGATTTTCACGCGACGCAGGCCCCATAGAAGTGAATGGGGTGCATGAAAATCACATAGCATCCGCAAGCAAGTGCGGATGCGGTGCGATTTTCACACATGGTTGCTAGGTGACAGTCTATTCACTGTATTATTTTCCCTTATAACATGGTTATAAGGGAAAATAACAGCATTCTATATACAGAATGCATAGTACAATAGCGCTGGAGGGGTTACAAAAAAAAAAAAAAGTTAACTCACCTTCTCCTCTTGATCGCGTAGTTCCCGGTCTCTTTACTTCTTGAATGATGAGCTGTGGGCTAAAGGACCTGTGGTGACAGTCAGATCACATGCTCTATCACCACGGTGATGGACCATGTGATTGGAGCATGTGATCTGACGTCACCACAGGTCATTTAGCTCATCATTCAAGAAGTAAAGAGACCGGGAACTACGCGATCAAGAGGAGAAGGTGAGTTAACTTTTTTTTATTTATTTTTAACCCCTCCAGCACTATTATACTACGCAGTCTGTATTCAGAATGCTATTATTTTCCCTTATAACCATGTTATAAGGGAAAATAATACAATCTTCAGAACATCAATCCCAAACCCGAACTTCTGTGAAGAAGTTCAGGTTTGGGTACCAAACATGTGCGATTTTTCTCACGCGAGTGCAAAACGCATTACAATGTTTTGCACTCGTGCATTTTCCCGCAACGCACCCGCCTCTTATCCAGGCCACAAATAAGACGCCCGTGTGAAAGAAGTCTAAAGGTTTAGCTCTCTTTGGCCCCATAGAAGTGAATGTGGCTGCGTGAAAATTGCATCGCATCCGCAAGCAAGTGCGGATGCGATGCGTTTTTCACGGATGGTTGCTAAGAGATGTTGTTTGTAAACATTCATTTTTTTTATCACGCGCGTGCAAAACGCATTAAATCGCATTGCACCCGCACGCTAAAAACGGAACAACTGAATGTGATCGCAGACAAAACTGAATTGACTTGCTTGCGAAATCGCGCCGTTATCACTGAACGCATCCGTAACGCATTCGGACCTAATCCGGACACGCTCGTCTGCAAGGGGCCTAAATCTACGCCAGCTCCCTTGCTTGATTTTGGCTGGCGGTGGATGTGTCTAAGTTATGTTAGATTAGACGACGAAGCCTCTACATAACAGGTGCATCATGTTCCAGAGAAAATGACCCCAATAGTGTCTAAAAGCTCAATTAACCCAAGACAAGTTCTCTGTAAGGTCCCTTTACACGGGACAATTTAGCAGGAGATTGTTGGGAGGGAATGCGCCTGCTCATCAGTGAAGGAGACCTCTGCATTTACAGGCAGCGAACTTCTCCATAGTATGGGGAGAGCAGTCACTATTGCGATTGCTCGTCCCCATACATAATTATTGCTGGCAAACGATAATTTAGGTGTATGCACAAACGAGCATATTACTCAAGCGGGTCACTTGTTGATTGGGTATTCGGCGGCACCTTTACACCTGCCAGATTATCCTTAACAAGCTAGTTAGCGATTGTCTGGCCGATTCTTGGCCTGTGTAAAGGGGCATTAAATTAAGTTCGACACTGTGGATAACATATTGGTACATATTGTATATGTACAGTGCCTTGCAAAAGTATTCACCCCCTTTTTTATGTGATGGATCAGAACACAATATCTGAGTTGGTGAAGTGAAATGAGAAAAAATATATAAATAAAACTATTGTTTAGAAATAGAAAACAGAAAATTGGCATGAGCGTATGTATTCACCCCCTTTGTTAGGAAGCCCATAAAAAGCTCTGGTGCAACCAATTACCTTCAGAAGTCACATAATTAGTGACATGATGTCACCTGTGTGCAATCTAAGTGTCACATGATCTGTCATTACATATGCACACCTTTTTTGAAAGGCCCCAGAGGCTGCAACACCTAAGGAAGAAGCATCACTAACCAAACACTGCCATGAAGACCAAGGAACTCTCCAAACAAGTAAGGGACAATGTTATGGAGAAGTACAAGTCAGGGTTAGGGTATACAAAAATATCCAAATCTTTGATGATCCCCAGGAGCACCATCAAATCTATCATAACCAAATGGAAAGAACATGGCACAGCAGCAAACCTGCCAAGAGACGACCGCCCACCAAAACCCATGGACCGGGCAAGGAGGGCATTAATCAGAGAGGCAGCACAGAGACCTAAGGTAACCCTGGAGGAGCAGCAGAGTTCCACAGCAGAGACTGGAGTATCTGTACATAGGACGACAATAAGCAGTACGCTCCATACAGTTGGGCTTTATGGCAGAGTGGCCAGAAGAAAGCCATTACTTTCAGCTAAAAACAATAAGGCACGTTGTGAGTTTGTGAAAAAGCATGTGGGAGACTCCCAAAATGTATGGTGGACGGTGCTCTGGTCTGAGGAGACTAAAATTTAACTTTTCGGCCATCAAAGAAAACGCTATGTCTGGAGCAAACCTAACACATCACATCACCCAAAGAACACCATCCCCACAGTGAGACATGGTGGGGGCAGCATCATGCTGGGGGGGCCGGGACTGGGAAACTGGTCAGAGTTGAGGGAAAGATGGATGGTGCTAAATACAGGGATATTCTTGAAGCAGAACCTGCACCACTCTGTGCGTGATCTGAGGCCAGGACGGAGGTTCACCTTCCAGCAGGACAATGACCCCAAACACACGGCTAAGGGCTCTTTTACACCTGCGTTCTTTTCTTCCGGCATAGAGTTCCGTCGTCGGGGCTCTATGCCGGAAGAATCCTGATCAGGATTTATCCTAATGCATTCTGAATGGAGAGAAATCCGTTCAGGGATGCATCAGGATGTCTTCAGTTCCGGAACGGAACGTTTTTTGGCCGGAGAAAATATCGCAGCATGCTGCGCTTTTTGCTCCGGCCAAAAATCCTGAACACTTGCCGCAAGGCCGGATCCGGAATTAATGCCCATTAAAAGGCATTGATCCGGATCCGGCCTTAAGCTAAACGTCGTTTCGGCGCATTGCCGGATCCGACGTTTAGCTTTTTCTGAATGGTTACCATGGCTGCCGGGACGCTAAAGTCCTGGCAGCCATGGTAAAGTGTAGTGGGGAGCGGGGGAGCAGTATACTTACCGTCCGTGCGGCTCCCGGGGCGCTCCAGAGTGACGTCAGGGCGCCCCACGCGCATGGATGACGTGATCGCATGGCAAGTCATCCATGCGCATGGGGCGCTCTGACGTCATTCTGGAGCGCCCCGGGAGCCGCACGGACGGTAAGTATACTGCTCCCCCGCTCCCCACTACTACTATGGCAACCAGGACTTTAATAGCGTCCTGGCTGCCATAGCAACACTGAACGCATTTTGAAGACGGATCCGTCTTCAAATGCTTTCAGTTCACTTGCGATTTTCCGGATCCGGCGTGTAATTCCGGCAAGTGGAGTACACGCCGGATCTGGACAACGCAAGTGTAAAAGAGGCCTAAAGCAACACTTGACTGGTTTAGGGGAAACATGTAAATGTGTTGGAATGGCCGAGTCACAGCCCAGATCTCAATCCAATAGAAAACCTGTGGTCAGATCGCTGGTCACAAGCGCAAACATCCAACCTGAAGGAGCTGGAGCAGTTCTGCAAGGAGGAATGGGCAACAATCCCAGTGGTGAGATGGGGCGAGCTCATAGAGACTTATCCAAAGCGACTTGGAGCTGTGATTGCCGCAAAAGGGGCTCTACAAAGTATTCACTTTAAGGGGGTGAATAGTTCTGCACATTGACTTTTTCAGTTATTTTGTCCTATTTGTTGTTTGCTTCACCATAAAAATAAAAATAAAAAATCTTCAAAGTTGTGGACATGTTCTGTAAATTACATGATGCAAATCCTCAAACACTCTGCATGAATTCCAGGTTGTGAGGCACCAAAATACTAAAAAAGTCAAGGGGGGTGAATACTTTTGCAAGGCACTGTATCTTCAGAATGAAAATGACCATCTGAGGAACGCCGTACAATAAATTTCTTGTTGAAGAATGCAAGTTTTAATACAAATTTTGCTTTTAGAAACCTTCCGGACCCATCAGTAGTGTGCACTTACCCACTCAACACACCCAAGACAAGGTTTAAGACGAAGAATGATCCGAAGATAACCAGGCTGACGAAGTATACCCAGGGGAGCTCGTGGCCCATGGCGTCCTGCATCTGTAGAGACAGATATGAATGAGGAGATTGGATAAAGAAGACGGCTCTAATTACTGGATTGTGTTTGGAAGAGCTGATTCCGAAACATGATGGAAGTGAGCTGAAGATAAATAAATATATTAAAAAAGATTAAAAAAAATATAAAAAAATATATATAAAAAATGGAACTATAAAGCTAATGTTACAGAGAAATATCACAGAATTTTAGCTCAATGATATTTTGTGGTCCTGGTTTATGCCACTGCATCCCAACTCTGGTGGGTTGAAGGATCCAGAGGTTGTCCACCTTCCCTTGTAGGGCATAAGGCGATTGGGCTAATTCTCCCTTTTTGTTTCTGATCTTGTCGTACTTGTGGAAGGGCAGATGCCAAGAAAGTTCAGATCCATAAGGCTTATTTACATGGGAAGATTATCGGGCCAATTATTGGGAAAAAATATTCCCAGGAATACTCGTTACCATAACTGGGCATTGTAAATGTGCCGCCGACCACCCAACAAATGAGCAAACGCTTATTCGTAGGGTGAGCTGGATGTTTTTACGGTACATAAAATTCTTGTTTGTTGGCAGCACATCGCTTCTGACAAAAACCGAATCCATATGGGGATGAACAATCAGTAACGATCATTCATCCCCATACAGAAGGGATGATTGCTGCATGCGAATGCAGCTTAAAGGGGCTGCGCACAAATTTTCACACCTCTAAGACTGGCGGCACCCACATTAATGCTCACACTTGCCTGATCCCTGGCGCTGGGTCTGGGCTCGTTCGCTCCCTGGCCTCTGCTGCTTGACTCGGATCCTTCTGGTTTGATCGGCTATGACAGGACACAAGGGGAGCAGCAGCCAGTGATCGGCTACAGCGGCATCAAGCAGGAAGTATACATGGAGGGACCCGAGACGGAAAAAGCGGAGGCTGGGGAGCGAACGAGCCAGGAACTAGTGGCGGAGATCAGGTAAGTATGATCACCAACGTGGGTCCTGCCAGGTCTGAGAGGTCTGGAAATTAGTGCACAACCCCTTTAAACAAGCGGCCAGCGATCAGAAACAAATAGATTGTTCCTGATCATTGCCCTGTTTATCACCCCATATAAATATACCCATGGGCATCAATGATGAATGGAGCCAACCTGAGCTGTGCCCCCTCCCTCTAGCCTCAAGGCAGCAACTGGTGGTACCTCTGTGGCATGTATACCTTTCCTTTGGCTATATTTCTGGCCAAAACTGAGCCCATACGGCATCCAAACTCAGTTTTCTTGAACCCTTTCATCATCTAGACCAGGGATCAGACTATATAGACTATAGACTTAAAGGGGTATTCGCATGACAGACAATGGGGGCATATCGCTAGGATATACCCCCATTGTCTGACAGGTGCGGGTCCCAGAGGTGGAGCGGGGAAAGGTGGTGGAGGGTGCACTTTGCAAGCACAGCCTCCCTCCATTCATTTCTATCGGGCCGCTGAAAATAGCTGAGCTATATCCGTCAGCCCCACAGAAATGAATGGGAGTGGAGTCCTCTCCGGCATAACAGAAACTGGACAGATCCGTTATGCAGGCCATAGACTTCTATTATAACGGAATGCATAATGGAATGCCTCTAAAGGAATTGAGTTGCGTTATGGTCCGTGGTAACGGAATCCATGACGCAATTCAGCAATATACCTGAACGCGAACTTCGAAACCTGAAGTTCGCTCATCCCTAGTTGCCATTAATCCTAGAGGCTCTGCTCTCTCTGCAACTTCCACAGCCTCTCTGCTTTGATGGACAGGGCCAGACATGATGACGTCTTCACTGCCTGGCCCTGTCAATCAAAGTGCAGAGGGTGCAGCAGTTGCAGAGAGAGCAGAGCCTCTAGGTGTAACGGCGACGCCCCCGTTGCTCCTAGAGGCTCATTTGCATATATTACTACTTTATTTTTTTCAGCACGGTGAGCACATGAACATGGGACCAACACAGGTCAGACAGTGTCATCTCACTCACCCAGTAAAGAACATCAGTCCAGCCTTCCATAGTGATGCACTGGAACACGGTCAGCATAGCAAAAAAGAAATTATCAAAGTTTGTGATTCCCCCATTGGGCCCTTCCCATTTGCCCCGACACTCGGTGCTGTTCAGGTGACATTCTCTCCCATGGCCAGAAAAAGCGCAAGGGGCAGGTTCTTCCTCTGCGATAAGATCTAAGACACATGGAAAGAAGAAGACTTTAATAATTATAATCATCCAGGAAACAGTCATGGCTGTTTGTGCTGTCACCTACAGATGGCGCTATAACATAATGGAAGATGCCTAAGAACTCGGACTACAAAGACAACTTCAGGAAACTCGCCAAGACAGTCCAGATGATGATCTCTGAAGAAAAGATGATGACCGGACTTCTAAAATTAAAGGGATCATCTTTATCTCAATGTCTTGTGAAAGTTTATACTACAAAGATTATCTTTTAGTCCAAAATCCCTGAAACACCTCTCTACACATGGGCTATGCTGCTTCTTTTTGGAGAACTCTCTGGCTTAGGGCTGATTTGCTGATTTTTTTGCACTGCCTTAACAAAAAGGTTCTATACATCTGACGGGTCTCTTCAATAAGAACTGGCGCTCCCTGAGCTGAGTTCAAAATCCTCAAAACTTTAAACTCCCGTATAAGGCCTCATGCACACGACTGTTGGGCGGCCGCCGGCCGTGTGCACCACGCATCACAGATGGGGACCCATATTCAAGTTGAATTGCGGTCCCCAATGCACGGAACGGCCGTGAAATTTGGGACACTCTCCGTGATGATGGGCTTTCCAAGTGCACCCACTCAGTCATTTTCCTTTGCCACCCAAAAGCGGAGAAGATTCAATGTTTTAGTTTTTTTTTTACGTTTTATATTCAGCGCTATACCACGTAACATAATAGTTCTAAACTTTACATACAGCGCCTCGCCTAAAAAAAAATGTCTACTCCCTGTCTTTTTGACTTACAGTAGCCATTTGTAAAGGTTATTGAGATATTCACTTTGTCACAGAGTCACACAGGCCTTCATGGAATGCATAGTCCTCTGCTCTCCCCTCCACTCGCCATGGCACCTCCTGTTAGAGGCGCATTTGCGGTGTGCTCTCCTGTTCATGGCAGGGTCCCCAGTTTTTTTGAGATAGGAGTGGGTATACCAGAGGTGGGACCTGCACCTATCGGACGTTTGTGGCATTATGATTTGGATGGGACAACCCGTTTTCTGAAATCTCATCGTGCTCCGAGTGTGACATTTTTTTTTTGTCTATAGGTAAAAAAACTAAAAACCTGAAGAAAAAAAAAACACAAGAAAGAGGTGCGACTCAAAAGTGGCACCTAAAAGAGCTTGTAAAAAAGCATTAATTTCATGGGATTTTTTGAAAGCCCAAATAAAGCCATGAAAAAAAGTTGTGTGGCAGCATCCTATACGAGTTTCATGGTCATTTCAGGGTGTCATGGCGGTGGAGTTGGGTGGCCCAATGCAGAACTTTCAGAATATCTCAGGATATGGTGGCAACTATGCATTACACAGACAGTACATTTATATGACTAGACATTGTGTAATGCTTTACTTCGCCTGTGGTGGCGCTGCAGGAAAACTGAACACCTACTGCCAGGTGCCCCGCCGATTACAGCTGATCAACGAAGGCCCAAACAGTAATTGTCAAGGAACCCTTATAACAAACAGAGATGGTCCAAAGCAGAGAAGCCCCCCCCACCACTGCACGCTCTCACACTGCATTATCTGCCTACAATTCTGAACGGCAGAAAATCTAACATTTTGAGAACGCATAAAACATGTAAACATGTGATTTCATGCACCCCCATAGAGTATGGCCAGCATGTCCTATCTCAACCTTTCATAGCCAAGACAAGAATAACCACAGTAAGAGTCGGCAAGGGGAGGTGGAGTTACGGAAATGTCCGAGCAGCTGGTGATCCGCTGTTTCCGCAAATCCCATAGCAATGAATGGGTTGTCCTGTTTTCGATACTGATGACCTATTTTCAGGATAGGTCATCAATATCAGATTGGCGCGGGTCTGACTCCCGGCACCCCTCGCCGATCAGCTATTTGAAGAGAATGCAGTGATCCTATGAGAGTAGCACTCTCTTCGCTGTTTACCTGCTCGCCGTCCACAATGCAGCGGCGAGCAGTGTAATTACAGCTCCTCCGTCCCATTGACTTGAATAGGACAGGAGTGTAACTACAACTGCTTCTTCCCATTTAAGTGAATTGGACGGCAGAGTTGTAATTGCCCTGCGCGCCGCTGTAATGTCAACGCCGAGCAGGTAAACTGTGAAGAGAACGCAATGCTCATATGAGCACTGCGGTCTCTTACAAATAGCTGATCGGCGGTTCAGTTCAAATAGCTGATCGGCGGTACAGTTCCCCCTAAAGGGGTTGTCTCATCATAGACAATGGGGGCATATTGCTAGTATGGGACCCGCGCCTATGGAGTCCTGCAAGGTGGTGGCTGGATGACTCCAGGTCCGGCCAACACCAAGCCGGCTCCCCATAGAAGTGAATGGGAGCGTACTGCGCACGACTGGCTACCGCTCCCATTCACTTGTATGGGCTCGACAGAAATAGTGAGCCAGAGCTCGACTATTTTCGTCGGCCCTATAGAAAATGAATGGAGGGTAGTTGCGCGTGCACCCTCATTCACTTTCGGGGCTTTGTTCTCGTTATAGGTGCGAGTCCCAGCGGGACTCGTGTCTATAAGACAGCGATATGCCCCCATTGTCTGTCATGAGACAACCCCTTTAAAAGAGTTATCCAACCCCTATAATGACCCCCCCCCCCCCAATGCCCAGGCCCCTCATACGGGTTATACTTACCTCCCCAGCACCCACGTCGCTTCCTGATGCCCAGCTGCCGCAGGTGACACTAGGGAGGCTCGTCCCTGTTGCAGCCTGCTATTGGCATCCCCTCCACCCCCGTCGCCGGATGTTTTTAACCACACGACGGGGAGATGCAGCAGCGGCCGTGCGGGCCTCAGAAACGACACGGGTCCTGGGGAGCGGCGTAAGTAATACCAGTATGAAGTGTCTGGGCATTGTGGCAGGCATCATAGCGGTTGGATAACCCCTTTAAAGGGTTATGCACTTGACCGTATATTTTTTTTTTTGTGGGCTATCGACATTTTTTGACTCATTCTTTTTAATGGGGCCATGCACACATCCGTATTTTTTGTGATCTTTTCCGCAATAATATAGCATGTCCTATTCTTGTCCGAATACTTTCTGTTGATGAGAGTGAGAAAAATACAGAATGCACACGGAAGCTAGGCGTACTTTGCGGAACTGCTTTTTGTGGAGCATGTACCTGATGCCTTATGCGGTTTTCTCTTGCCTTTGCACCAATTATCGATGCACCTTTTCCTAAAAATACAGCCATTTAGGCTAGGGCTACCCCGCAACATGAGTCGCGTGACAATAAAAAAGTTGTGCGTCATTTTTTGTAATGATAGTCAATGATGTCTCCCTGCGACTGCGACGTTGGATGGATTTTTTTTTTGCAGCGGTCGTAGCGCGATACCATTGACTATCATTATAAAAAATGTTGCCCAACTCTTTGGCCACAAATACCGCCGTGTTGCCCTAGCCTTAAAAAGAGAACATATTAAAAAATGGTGGCATCAACTGCAGCAAAAACGTGGCCGTGATTTTAAAAACCAATGCAAAAACATGTGGATGTCTCCTTGCCAAATGTTACGCAGAAAGTCAGTGATCGATGACCTGCGCCTCATCTGCTGTTCTACAACCATGACCCCTGACTGACAAGTCCGTGCATAAGGCCTCATGCACACGACCGTGCCGTTTTTTGCGGTCCGCAATTTGCGGAGCAGAACGGGCGGCCCATTGTAGACACGCAAAACGGACAAGAATAGGACATGCTATATTTTTTTTGCGGGGCCTCGGAACGGAGCAACAGATGTGGACAGCACACGGAGTGCTTTCCATTGAAGTGAATGGGTCCGCATCCGAGCCGCAAAAACTGCGGCTCGGATGCGGACCATAACTACGGTCGTGTGCATGAGGCCTAAGGCTAAGAAAAAATCTGTAGCACATTTGCCCGTTGCGAATCTACCCTAGCAGCTGGGAAGTGAAAATCTGCAGAACATGACTGCACATAATGATCCCGTATTTCATTCTGTAAAGTGCGGCACGGAGGACGGGAACATCGCGCCAAGGCTGATAGCACAGAGACTTTAGTATATAATGAGATCTCTAGCCGGCCTTGGGCTTGGACGCCTGCTGTGGAGGGAAACATATGGTGGTCACAAGCAGTTCCACAGCTTAAGCAGAATGCAAACGTTCCTTCGGTTTTCTGTGAACTCCGATACACTAATCTTTACAGAGCTGCCGGCTTGAAATATGACTAAATGAGTTCCTAGACCAGTCCTGCTACGCGTAATTACATTGCTATACCAGTATGACAGTAAGTAGACCTCACTTACAGCTAGATTGCTTGTATGAACAAAAGTCTGTGATAAGTTTCAACCCGTGATGAATTGCAAGCATCTGCCAGTCATCACATAGGCGTTATGTACATCGGGGGTGCCTGTGCAGAGGCCATATGTAGTCCCTGCAGTTCAAGATTACGGAGCCATAAGCGCTCTGTGTGCTCTCCTATTGTACCTCCATACCTCACCGTACTGTGAAGATAGTATCATTTAGAGGCAATGTTTGTAGGCTGTTATATGGCATCTAATAGAGCATTCCACCATAGTTTTGGATTCATACTTAGGTACAGTAGAACCCCCATACACTTACCAGGGTTTTCCAGGACGGTTATCCGATATCTAAAATATCCCCCTAATGCCTGGGCCCCTTGTATGGATTATACCTACCTGCTCCCCGACACCCGTGTCAGTTCCAGATTCCTGCATGGCCGCCACTGCCGGCGACAGGGGGAGCAGCCAATAGCAGGCCGCAACGGTTACTAGCCTCAAGGATAACCCCTTTAAAGCGTACCTAACCCTTCAACAAACTTTGGATTAAAGGGGTTCTCCGGGTGTTTAATATTGATGACCTATCCTCAGGATAGGTCATCAGTATGTGATCGGTAAGAGTCCAACACCCGGCACCCCTGCCAATCAGCTGTTTGAAGAGGCTGTGGAGCTCCAGTAATTGCTGAGACCTCCTCGCAGCTTACTAAGCACAGCGCTGTCCATCGTATAGTGGCTGGGCTTGGTATTGCAGCTCAGGCACGATGAACGATGAACATGACATCATTGACCAAGAAAGAGGCTGCGAAGCATCTTCAAATAGCTGATCATCGGGGATGCCAGAAGTCGGACCCCCACCGATCAGATATTTATGATTTATCCTGAGGATAGGCCATCAATATTAAACACCCGGACAACACCTTTAATCAATACTATAGTGAGTGTACAGTCGTGGCCAAAAGTTTTGAGAATTACATAAATATTGGAAATTGGAAAAGTTGCTGCTTAAGTTTTTATGATAGCAATTTGCATATACTCCAGAATGTTATGAAGAGTGATCAGATGAATTGCATAGTCCTTCTTTGCCATGAAAATTAACTTAATCCCAAAAAACCTTTCCACTGCATTTCATTGCTGTCATTAAAGGACCTGCTGAGATCATTTCAGTAATCGTCTTGTTAACTCAGGTGAGAATGTTGACGAGCACAAGGCTGCAGATCATTATGTCAGGCTGATTGGGTTAAAATGGCAGACTTGACCTGTTAAAAGGAGGGTGATGCTTGAAATCATTGTTCTTCCATAGTTAACCATGGTGACCTGCAAAGAAACGCGTGCAGCCATCATTGCGTTGCATAAAAATGGCTTCACAGGCAAGGATATTGTGGCTACTAAGATTGCACCTCAATCAACAATTTATAGGATCATCAAGAACTTCAAGGAAAGAGGTTCAATTCTTGTTAAGAAGGCTTCAGGGCGTCCAAGAAAGTCCAGCAAGCGCCAGGATCGTCTCCTAAAGAGGATTCAGCTGCGGGATCGGAGTGCCACCAGTGCAGAGCTTGCTCAGGAATGGCAGCAGGCAGGTATGAGCGCATCTGCACGCACAGTGAGGCCAAGACTTTGGGAAGATGGCCTGGTGTCAAGAAGGGCAGCAAAGAAGCCACTTCTCTCCAAAAAAAACATCAGGGACAGATTGATCTTCTGCAGAAAATATGGTGAATGGACTGCTGAGGACTGGGGCAAAGTCATATTCTCCGATGAAGCCTCTTTCCGATTGTTTGGGGCATCAGGAAAAAGGCTTGTCCGGAGAAGAAAAGGTGAGCGCTACCATCAGTCCTGTGTCATGCCAACAGTAAAGCATCCTGAGACCATTCATGTGTGGGGTTGCTTCTCATCCAAGGGAGTGGGCTCACTCACAATTTTGCCCAAAAACACAGCCATGAATAAAGAATGGTACCAAAACACCCTCCAACAGCAACTTCTTCCAACAATCCAACAACAGTTTGGTGAAGAACAATGCATTTTCCAGCACGATGGAGCACCGTGCCATAAGGCAAAAGTGATAACTAAGTGGCTCGGGGAACAAAATGTTGACATTTTGGGTCCATGGCCTGGAAACTCCCCAGATCTTAATCCCATTGAGAACTTGTGGTCAATCCTCAAGAGGCGGTGGACAAACAAAAACCCACTAATTCTGACAAACTCCAAGAAGTGATTATGAAAGAATGGGTTGCTATCAGTCAGGAATTGGCCCAGAAGTTGATTGAGAGCATGCCCAGTCGAATTGCAGAGGTCCTGAAAAAGAAGGGCCAACACTGCAAATACTGACTCTTTGCATAAATGTCATGTAATTGTCGATAAAAGCCTTTGAAACGTATGAAGTGCGTGTAATTATATTTCACTACATCACAGAAACAACTGAAACAAAGATCTAAAAGCAGTTTAGCAGCAAACTTTGTGAAAACTAATATTTGTGTCATTCTCAAAACTTTTGGCCACGACTGTACAAGAGGAATAACACAGTTTCTGGCTATTATACGACTTGTGGCTTGCATGTTTTAGCAATTCCCCCATCTGTAGGCTAGATCTTTAGTTTGCTGTTCTCCCAGAGCTGGTGGGTGAAGACTAGCTCCCATCCACTGCACACAGAAAGTAGAGGAGAATCTGCTTCCTAACTTTCTCATACTCACTCAAAAGCAGCCCCAAGATCACGGAGGACATTAGAGAGAAGTACTGACCTGTACTGATGTGAATAAAGCACTTGGGCTCAGATACAAACTATTTATCTGGCAGTCTCACTCCTGGAGTCCTGTCTCATTTAGATCCAGCTTACTCCTAACCCCTCCCTCCCCACTCCATAGACTTGAATGGGATGATGCAGTCTGATCCTTCAGTGAGCAGGCAGCTGTCTTGGTCTCACAAGATCGATTTCTCATAAATTTCAGAGACAAAGTTAGTTTAAAAAGAGGGTGAGAAAACAGCTGATAACTCTAGAACAAGGCATTTTTCTCTGCTAATATATATATTACAAAGTTTCTTATGGTCATTTATACTATGAATTGATGCAAAGTTGTGTGAAAAGATAGTGACCATTTGAATATCGATGACCTATCCTCAGAATAGGTCATTAATATTAGTTCAGTGGGGTTCCAACTCCAGACACTCCCAACGATCAGCTGCTGGAAGGGGCCACAGTACTTGGATAAGCTCTGCAGCCTATTCTCCAACCTGTGACGTCATGTCCCATCACTCAATTTGTCTTTCTGTGGCTCAGTCCCATTTAAGTGAAATGAAGTGAGCTGCTATACCAACCACAGCCTATATACAATATACGGTGCTGTGCTTGGTATGTACTATGAGAAGTTGGCAGCGTTCTTCCAAGCACTGCGGCCCCTTCATACAACTGATCAGCAGGGGCCTCAGGAGGTGGACCCATGCCAATCTCATATTGAAGATCCTATTCCTGAGAATAGGTCATCAATATCTAATTCCCATCAAAACCCCTTTAACACTTATATGGTTGCTGTATCACAGCTCCATGCAATTTGGTGGTTATAGCCATGTGCATGGGGTCTAAATCTGACTGTGGATACGCAGATAATTCTCCTTCTATCAGACAGGGCAGAGGGTTGCGGCTACTTCTAGAACCTTGGGAAGCCATATATTACATTTATCTGAATGGACGCCATGTAATACCACATTTTTCCTGCCACGGCCATTGCGGGACAAATGTACGCCTATGGTTCCACCTACCATGTTATAAGCGCTCAAACATTATGTAAAGTAATGTGAATTCAAAAGATTTGAGAATAAATAAGCTTACGCAGACTAAGTGAATAAATATATTGATTACACAAACAAATTATTAATTCTGTTCCCTTTTATTATTACCAGTCTGTGTAATGATGTGCCTTGTAATCTAGTACCCACCCCCCATTGTGCTGATAAGACCACATTCCTGAGTGATCTCAGAGACATGCACACTGGCACACTGGAGGAGGGGATAACAAGTTTCAACTTTGTGACACACATTTACTCAGGGCACTCCATTGAAGACTTCCTTCTAGGTAGAATTTATTTAAAAAAAAATCCAATACGTAGCCTCAATGGTTATGCCGCTGCAGGTCCCAAAAGTGAAGTGGGCTCAGTCCACAATGTCTATTTGCTTTTCTGCAGGACCGTGTGAGATTCTACTAGTTGTTAGAATAACCTCTCTGGGTCGAACCATCCAGTCATATATGTACAGACAAAGCACCGGATTCTCCAAATATCCTCCTTCCACAACAGCTTCTGCGGGACATTAAAAGCGCACCAATAGTGAAGTACTGTAAATACTCCTGGGCAGGAGCACTAGGCTGTGATTTGTTTTATTTGTGCCTATATACCAATGTACATATGTGAGTATAATTAAAGGGTTTTATGTTAAAGTGAATGACGGTTCTTCACTATTGGAGTGTTTTAATACTCTATAGAACTGCATGTGAAGAGAGGAAATCTGAGGATTTTTTGATGGACATACTGGTTGGATGTGCTTGTTTTCCACCTGCGCTTGTGAGTATATCAGCTAAAGGTGCGCGTGAGGAGTATTTACGGTACCTCACTATTGGTGCGCTTTTAATGTCCCGCAGGAGCTGTTGTGAAAGGAGGATATTTGGAGAATCCGGTGCTTTGTCTATACATATATGACTGGCTCATTCTAGGTAGGATGTAAGTATTGATTAGCCCTATCTCTTGTACACCCTGGGGTGTCGTCCATGTGCTACGACATGGCGACCAGAATGCCACGCTATACTGCATGTTGCATATTTAGGCTAGTGATGCTTATTTACTTTTTATTATTCTGCAGGTGATTTGTTTGTGTTATCATATATTTAATCACACTTAGTAAATATTTTTATTCACTTAGCCTGCGTAAGCCTTTTCATTCTTAAATCTTTTGAATTCATGTTACATTACATATTATCAAAGCCGGATTTTTGTTGCCATAATATACCTGAGCCAATGTAAAAGCAAGTCTTGTGCATTCGTCCAATGAAAAGCTCCAACCCGATGATGGCGTAAATGATAATGACGAACAATACCAGCAATGCGATGTGAAGCAGGGGCACCATGGCTTTCATGATAGAGTTTAATACAATATGCAAACCTGCGAGAGAAAAAAATATATAGTGATTATAATATATGTAAAGCTCTGCCAAAGAAAGTTACTAGAACATGATTACAGAGACATAGTGCAATGCAACATAACATAACCAACAGCATAAAACACGCTGCAGCATTAAAGCTGAGGGTTGAATTGCGAGCTGTAGTTCACAGTGCGTTGGGCTGCATTGGGCATGCCTTTGCAATCATAAAGGTCCTTTTACATGGGCAGATTTGTTTGCCTGAAACGAGTGCCGAACGACAATAGAGCAAATCAACTGGCGCTCGTCAGCTCCATTTACATAGAGCAGTCATTGGTACTGTATAGACCTGAACCATTGACAAAGGGCATCTGTCAGCAGTTTTGCACCTATGACACTGGCTGACCTGTTACATGTGCACTTGGCAGCTGAAGGCATCTGTGTTGGTCCCATGTTCATAAGTGTCCACATTGCTGATGAAATTAATGTTTTAATATATGCAAATGAGCCTCTACGAGCAACAGGGGCGTTACCATTACACCTAGAGGTTCAGCTCTCTCTGCAACTGCCAGATCCTCTGTACTTTGATAGACAGGACCAGGCAGTGAAAACGTCATCATGCCTGGCCCTGACTTCTCATAAATTCAATCAAAGTGGAGAGGGCTTAGCCCTTGATGAGAGATCTGAGCCTCTAGGTGTAACGGTAACGCCCCCGTTGCTCCTAGAAGCTCATTTGCATATAATAAAACATAATTTTTCTTAGCAATCCGGGCACATATGAACATGGGACCAACACAGATGTCTTCAGCTGCCAAGTGCACATGTAACAGGTCAGCCAGTGTCATAGGTACAAAACTGCTGACAGATGCCCTTTAAGGAGATTATTTGGACACATAAAGTTGTGCTGCTGACAACCGTGGTTTTTAAAAAGGTAAAATATATTTATTTAACATGTTTAACCTGCAAAATCTGTTTGACAGTGCCAAAAATTGTTTCTGATGTGGCTTTGATGCAGTATTACCCGCGCCCCCACCAAAAAAAAAGATTAATAATGCCAATTTGATCCTTACTTGGGACACCCGATACAAGTCGCAGAGGCCTCAGTACACGAAACGCTCTAAGGGCTTTCACATCGAAACCCCCAGGCTTTCCACTCATGTGATGTGCATCTCCTTGCTTGTGCGAAAACTGTTCCAGGATTACACTGAAAAGCCTGTGGATGAAAATCACGCAGGGTATGTAAGGGCAGTATTACATTTAGCGATGCTGCTGACGATTGTCCGGAGGGAAGCGTTCCTTCCCAGCAATTGCCTGCTATTACATGCAATGATCTCCTCCACAGTATGGCGAGGAGCGATCACTAATGCCATCGCTCGTCCCCATACTGTCTAGATTAGACAGCACGATCTGTTCGCCGCATACGATGATTTTAAAAACGTGCTTAAAATTCTGGATTGCCCAATCAATGAGCGTTTGCTCATTCATCGGGTAATCGGCGGCCGTATTACACTGCCACAACGCTCGTTAGCCGGTGTAATACAGCCCTAAGTTAAAAAAGTAGACATACAAGATTCTTGATCTTACATGGCACCTCCAATTTTCTTAGGGTCGGTTCACATTGTGTTTTTGCCATCCGTTTAACGTATACAAAAAAAATAATACGTTAACGGATGCCTCAGACGGATGCCATGCAGTGGCATCCGTCACCATAGAGTTCCGTTTTACAAAAAACTTATACATTGACATACATGTTTTTTCAACGGACAGCATGGTGTGCTACGCTTTTGTATCCTTTTTTCCAACATATACGTTGGATGGCAAAAACGTGATGTGAACCCACCCTTATCTGCGGCCACCAGAGATGCAGCCGGCAGTATTGAAGATGCAACTGGCATCGGGCGGTGCTCGCGCCACGGCTACTGTACAGATTAGCAGAGTTAACACACACACGTGGCGAGTTATCACATCTAGTTAACATAGTATGACTGTGCTGCATCTGTAGGACTCCAGAAGACGTTCCTGCAAAGCTTCAATGCAGGAGAAGCTTCAGACGTTGTATACTTGCCTCGGCAGTAGTACCACACACAAGTCGAGAACATCAGGACTTAGATACTATCTGCAGAAATGATTGCTTACCCAATAACTACAATGACAAAATCTAACAGGTTCCATCCGTTTCTGATATAGGCACTAGGGTGCAAGACCAGTCCATAGGCAATGATCTTCAGGAAGCTCTCCACCGTGAAGATGATGAGGAAAATATACTCCACTTGTTCCTGGGAAACAATGAACATCATGATTACAGTGGACATAGGCTTCACGCTGCTACCGTATATGTGCTATATGCTGCTAGGTAACAAACCTTACTAAGGACACCATCAACTCGTCCTCATCGGGAGAGCTCTACTTCTTTATATAGGGCAAAGCTGGAGGTGATGGGAGTCTTGCTGCTGGGAGCCATGTGGGGCAAAGTTGGGGGTGATGGGGTCTTGCTGCTGGGAGCTACGTGGGGAAAAGTTGGGGGTGATGGGGGTCTTGCTGCTGGGAGCCATGTGGAGCAAAACTGGAGGTGATGGGGATCTTGCTCCTGGGAGCCATGTGGGTCAAAGCTGGAGGTGATGGGGGCCTTGCTGCTGGGAGCCATGTGGGGCAAAACTGTAGGTGATGGGGTCTTGCTGCTGGGAGCCACGTGGGGCAAAGTTTGGGGGTGATGGGGTCTTGCTCCTGGGAGCCATGTGGGGCAAAGCCGGGGGTGATGGGGGTCTTGCTCCTGGGAGCCATGTGGGGCAAAGCTGGGGGTGATGGGGGTCTTGCTGCTGGAAGCCATGTGGGGAAAAGCTGGAGATGATGGGGTCTTGCTGTTGGGAGCCATGTGGGGCAAAGCTGGAGGTGATGGGGGTCTTGCTGCTGGGAGCCATGTGGGGCAAAGCTGGAGATGATGGGGTCTTGCTGCTGGGAGCCATGTGGGGCAAAGCTGGAGGTGATGGGGCTCTTGCTCTTGGAAGCCATGTGGGTCAAAGCTGGAGGTGATGGGGGCCTTGCTGCTGGGAGCGATGTGGGGCAAAACTGTAGGTGATGGGGTCTTGCTGCTGGGAGCCAGGTGGGGCAAAACTGGAGGTGATGGGGATCTTGCTCCTGGGAGCCATGTGGGGCAAAGCTGGAGGTGATGGGGTCTTGCTGCTGGGAGCCACGTGGGCCAAAGTTTGGGGGTGATGGGGGTCTTGCTCCTGGGAGCCATGTGGGGCAAAGCTGGGGGTGATGGGGGTCTTGCTCCTGGGAGCCATGTAGGGCAAAGCTGGAGATAATGGGGTCTTGCTGCTGGGAGCCATGCGGGGCAAAGCTGGAGGTGATGGGGGTCTTGCTGCTGGGAGCCATGTGGGGCAAAGCTGGAGATGATGGGGTCTTGCTGCTGGGAGCCATGTGGGGCAAAGCTGGAGGTGATGGGGTCTTGCTGCTTGGAGCCAGGTGGGGCAAAGTTGGGGGTGATGGGGTCTTGCTGCTGGGAGCTACGTGGGGCAATGTTGGGGGTGATGGGGGTCTTGCTCCTGGGAGCCATGTGGAGCAAAACTGGAGGTGATGGGGATCTTGCTCCTGGGAGCCATGTAGGTCAAAGCTGGAGGTGATGGGGGCCTTGCTGCTGGAAGCCATGTGGGGCAAAGCTGGAGGTGATGGGGTCTTGCTGCTGGGAGCCACGTGGGCCAAAGTTTGGGGGTATTGGGGGTCTTGCTCCTGGGAGCCATGTGGGGCAAAGCTGGGGGTGATGGGGGTCTTGCTCCTGGGAGCCATGTAGGGCAAAGCTGGGGGTGATGGGGGTCTTGCGGCTGGAAGCCATGTGGGGCAAAGCTGGAGATGATGGGGTCTTGCTGCTGGGAGCCATGCGGGGCAAAGCTGGAGGTGATGGGGGTCTTGCTGCTGGGAGCCATGTGGGGCAAAGCTGGAGATGATGGGGTCTTGCTGCTGGGAGCCATGTGGGGCAAAGCTGGAGGTGATGGGGTCTTGCTGCTCGGAGCCAGGTGGAGCAAAGTTGGGGGTGATGGGGTCTTGCTGCTGGGAGCTACGTGGGGCAATGTTGGGGGTGATGGGGGTCTTGCTCCTGGGAGCCATGTGGAGCAAAACTGGAGGTGATGGGGATCTTGCTCCTGGGAGCCATGTGGGTCAAAGCCGGAGGTGATGGGGGCCTTACTGCTGGGAGCCATGTGGGGCAAAACTGTAGGTGATGGGGTCTTGCTGCTGGGAGCCACGTGGGGCAAAGTTTGGGGGTGATGGGGGTCTTGCTCCTGGGAGCCATGTGGGGCAAAGCTGGGGGTGATGGGGGTCTTGCTGCTGGAAGCCATGTGGGGCAAAGCTGGAGATGATGGGGTCTTGCTGCTGGGAGCCATGTGGGGCAAAGCTGGAGGTGATGGGGGTCTTGCTGCTGGGAGCCATGTGGGGCAAAGCTGGAGATGATGGGGTCTTGCTGCTGGGAGCCATGTGGGGCAAAGCTGGAGGTGATGGGGCTTTTGCTCTTGGAAGCCATGTGGGGCAAAGCTGGAGGTGATGGGGGTCTTGCTCTTGGAAGCCACGTGGGGCAAAGCTGGAGGTGATGGGGGTCTTGCTCCTGGGAGCCATGTGGGGCAAAGCTGTAGGTGATGGGGTCTTGCTGCTGGGAGCCAGGTGGGGCAAAGTTGGGGGTGATGGGGTCTTGCTGCTGGGAGCTACGTGGGGCAAAGTTGGGGGTGATGGGGGTCTTGCTCCTGGGAGCCATGTGGAGCAAAACTGGAGGTGATGGGGATCTTGCTCCTGGGAGCCATGTGGGTCAAAGCTGGAGGTGATGGGGGCCTTGCTGCTGGGAGCCATGTGGGGCAAAACTGTAGGTGATGGGGTCTTGCTGCTGGGAGCCACGTGGGGCAAAGTTTGGTGGTGACGGGGGTCTTGCTCCTGGGAGCCATGTGGGGCAGTGAAAACGTCATTACGTCTGGCTCTATCAATCAAAGTGCAGAGGGTGCGGCAGTTGCAGAGAGAGCACACACAGCCTCTAGGTGTAATGGCAACGCCCCCATTGCTCCTAGAGGCTCATTTGCATATTTTCTCAGCAATGTGGGCACATATGAACATGGGACCAACACAGATGCCTTCAGCTGCCAAGTGCTGACAGATGCCCTTTAATTCTTCATGCAAATAAGCATTTCAGTGCACGTGCACCTAGGAGCGTGAGAGCCCTGCCCTCTCGGTGCACTGAAGCTCCCACTGCATGAAGAATAAAAGAAGAAGGTGCCATTTTAATCCTTAGGATCAACCTTACCAGACAGCATGCCTGGTTTGATAGGGTTGATCCTGCTTTGAAATACTGCAAAAAAAGAAATAAAGCTATAGTAATAAAACTATAGGTAACAGTAATGCCTACAAGTCTTACATAACCATACATAAAGTAAAACGCTGTCACAGCCCTGACCCCCTCCTCCTCCTCCTCCTCACAGAAGGGGATCCCCTCCCCTCCTTCAGGGAAAAGCCCATAGCTCTGGATTAAAACTCATTACTGGTTGAACGGTCTAAAATTAGCCATAACCACTGGGAGCTTAATACGTAAATCAGACGCGGAGGGGGGAAAATCCAGCTGTCTTCAGATCGCCCTCTGTGCAGTCCCTCATTCCATGTGTGATACGGACACCTCTGTGCTGTGCTGATAGCAGGGACTGTGTAATACACAGACGGGTACAGAATCAGCAGGAAATATAGACGGGTATTGGACGCTGCAGATTTGCACGTGGCGTTGTACAGTATCACACTACTGCGGAGAGAAAACCGCACATAATTTGACACATGGTGTAGATTTGAAATTGGCAGCGTGTCAATTTATGTTGAGGATATTTGCAATGGATTTAACCCTTTGTAATGCACGGGGTGAAGTCTGGCGATCATAACAACGGGTAGAGATCCGCACCGCATGGATGAGATTTGCTGTACATGCGCCGGGCACATACGCCTACAGCAATGGCTGTGATTCCCTAATATAAGGTTACCATATTAAAGGGGTTTTCCCATCTCAGACAATGGGGGGGCATATCGCTAGGATATGCCCCCCCATTGTCTGATAGGTGCGGGTCCCACCTCTGGGACCTGCACCTACACCGGAGCCCTGAAAGTTATGGAGGGCTCACTGCGCGTGCGCAGCCACCGCTGAAAATAGCTGAGCTGATTACTATGATCATTCATCCCATTCATCCCCATACCGTTTCATTGCTCGTCAGCAGCACAACCCTGTTTGCACTGGACGACGACTTGCCGATAAAACATGATTTTATGTCCCGCATAAACGACGAATCACGCAACGTACAAGCGCTTTGCTCATTTGTCGGGTGATCGGGGCAATTATCCAGAAGGTGCGTTCTTATGAACCTTCATTACCAATAATCTACCCATGTAAACAGACCCATACTCTGGCGCTGTGCATACTGATCCTCAGAGCAGTTACAAAGCATGTCTTCTGCTCTGGAGGACCTGTCCAGTCCTCCATTACATGGACAATCCAATGACGTAAGTGGACACTGTGTAATGCTTCACTTTCCCTGTGGTGGCGCTGCAGAAAAAACAAACACTTACTGCCAGGTTTCAACAGATTGTGATCAGACTACTAACAAGTAGGTATCATCTAAGGTGGAGAACCCCTTTAATTCAAAAAAAATCTGTGGCTAGAAATAGGTGGAGTCTTCACTCTGTCAGTCCACTGTTATTTGCACTAGGCCCATGGCCTGCGGCAAAGGTTAAAGTGGTTATCCAACCCCTATAATGCCCCTCAAAATGCCTGGGTACCGCATACAGGTCATGCTTACCCGGCTCCCCACGATAAACTGGGATTGCAGCAAGCAGCACGTGCTAGAACCGGCCCTAAGGGCTGTCAGTACCATGAACGTGAACAATGCTCCATGTCACCAGTACGGAAGCCATGTGGAAGATTTACCATTCCCCCAATGCCACATTTCCAGCATAAAGCCCCCCTGGATCTGCGACTTTTTAACCATGATTGTGCCTAAATCTAGGTGCAAGTGTTTTTTCTACACCACCCTCGCCACTTTCTAAAAAAAAGAGGCATGGCAGGGAGTGGACGAGACACATTTATTATAGTCTACACCAGTTTTATTGGCGTAAATGATGACTTAAAGGGGTTATCAAAGACTATTAAATGTCCCCCATATGCCTGGGCCCCTCACAATGAATAGACTTACCTGGCTCCCCGCGCCGCTCCTGGTCCCTGCACCGCCGCTGCTGCTTCTCCCATGCGCGGATGAAAACATAAGGTGTCGGGGGTGGAGCAGCCAATGGTAGGCGGGGACGGGTGGCGAGCCTCCCTGGCATCGCGGATGACGCTAGGGAGGCTCGTCCCCATCCCCGCCTGCATTGGCTGCTCCCCCGCCCGACACTGAATGTTTTCATTCAGGCACGGGGAGAAGCAGCGGTGCGGGGACCAGGAGCGGCGCAGGGAGTCAGGTAAGTTGTCACGCTGGACAGGATACAAGATACACAGAATACCACCAAACAAGTGTCTAGGCAAGAAGCTGGGGATAAAGGTCACCTCCTGACAAATCCCTACCAGATCTCCCTAGACTTCTATGCCCACGTTCAGACCCTGAAGGTGGGAATGAGCGTGTCCCTGTGCCTAGGCTGAAGATTCCCTAAAATCCCTAAGATGGTGAAAGAGGCAGCTTCCTTCCTTCCTTCCTCTATGACCCGCACAGGACACTGGGAGTGGGCGTAATTTAAACTCATACCAACGACCCCACCCAGTGCACCTGAAGGGAGGCGGATACAGCTCAACTCCAAAACAAAGACAAAAGGCTACACACGTGCTGCTAACCTGGCAGACCTCCGCACATAACCTGAGCAGGGCATGACATAAGTATATTCATTGTGAGGGGCCCAGCGTATGGGGGACATTTAATAGTCTTGGATAACCTCTTTAAGTCATAGCTGACACAGATTTCAACCACGGACTCCCAGAGAATGTGCTTCCTTTAGGACGAGGCCTGCTACCGGTCATAAATTAGGCACATCCGCCATAGCCGCAGGGGGATATCAAGACCTGCGTATAAACTCTGGTCTTGATAAAGGCCCCCCCTCCATGTCTTTATACTGACGGTAAGCATAGAAACCTCTGATATGGTTAGTATTTTATTCTGACCATTTCTAGTTCTAGGGCAGCAGGAGGACTATGTAGGAGGAGAGGTGGTTCCTGCCTTCCCGCCTCGGTATAACATGTACTATGAATATCTCGTAATGGAATTTTCCTATAAACGCGTGGTGGATAAATTCTCCTTACCAGGTTATGGTTTGCGGTATTGGAGTCATCTTCAGGAAAAGGGATATAGACGCCCAATGCCACGCAGTTTGCAAAAATAGTCATGAGAATGAGGATATCAAACGGTCTGGGGGGACAGTATTAAGGAAAATGTAAATGGAGCTTAAAAAGAGACAAAGCCGAAACTGGCATGTTCAGGCTGTATTACACCGCTCGATATTCACGGAGCGCGAGCGGCGATGGATAATAACACGCCCATCGTTTGCACCAGTCTAATTACACAGGCCAATGCGAACTGAATGTGGGAGGCACGATTGCTAACGCAATGTAGTTTTGATCCACGTCCGATTTGCATTTTTTTTGCGGATCGCACACGGACTGGGTTACAAAAAAATTGCCACAGCACACACAGATGCCACCTGCGTGCTGTCTGCATCCGTGTGGCCGCTCCTCAAATTATAGAACTTGTCCAATTTAGGGGACAAAAATAGAATTTTTTTTCCTACTGATAGGAGTGAGAAATTGCCCCATGCACGTGGCCGATAGCCGTATTTTGCAGATTCGTCGTTTTCGGACCGCAAAAGAGATACGGTTGTGTGCATGAGGCCTTGAGGTAAACATGAATAAAGCTACCGCCAGGCAGGTAAGTCTGCAACATGGCCAAAATCCACACCGACAAACGCTTTTACTGCAATTTAGCACGGTTTTCAAATGGACTAGTAAACGTTGGACAGTTTTGAGGGTACAAAACTGTGTGACCATTAGGCCTCATGCACACGACCGTTTTTCGGGTCCGCATCCGAGCCGCAGTTTTTGCGGCTCGGGTGCGGACCCATTCACTTCAATGGGGCCACAAAAGATGCGGACAGCACTCCGTGTACTGTCCGCATCCTTTGCTCCGTTCCCGTGGCCCCACAAAAAAAATATAACATGTCCTATTCTTGTCCGTTTTGAGGACAAGAATAGGCATTTCTACAATGGGCCACCCGTTCTGTTCCACAAATTACAGAAGGCAAACGGGCTTCCGTTTTTTGCGGATCCGTGGTTTGCGGACCGCAAAAAACAGAACGGTCGTGTGCACGAGGCCTTGGGCAGACATTATTAATCAACTAGTTTTGTGGTTTTTGCTCACACGCAGTCATGTTTCGGCCACCCCGCGGCTGCTCTTATAACCGGACCCAGGAGGCCGCTAGTCACAGCAGCCCATTTTAGTGTCTATTTGAGTATAATGGAATCACATAGTCACCCACGCTGCATTGAAAGACATAACCGCTGCTCGTAACCCGTACCTTTCTGATGCTTCGCTTCTTCAAAGCAATGCCAAATCTATGGCAGCCTAGAAGAGAAAAGCCAAAAAAGACCATCCTACATCTTGTAGGCCATCCCCACCTGGTGCTATATAGAAATAACTGGGGCCTGAGTTTAGGGGGTCATTCACATGAGGTGCTACACCTCCACTAATCATTTCAGTTGTTCTGCTCCATCTTAGGGTACATTCACACGACCGTGTGTAATCTTTTCCGATTTGCGGTCCGCAAATAACGGAACCGTGTGTCCGCATTTTGCGGACAAATGACTTCCGTATGTCTTCCGTTTTTTACGGTCCGCAAAAAACGGAAGGAAAAAAAAAAGAGAGAGAGAGAGAAAAAAAAAGAATTATTATGGCCTTCAAAAATACGAAAACGGATCTGCAAAAAAACGGATGACAAACGGAAACCATTCCGTATGTCATCCGCAATTTGCGGATCAATTGACTTGAATGGTGCTGAGGACCGATCTGTACGGACAATAGTGGGACATGCTTCATATTTTTGTGGAACATAAATGCAGACACACGGATGCGGACAACATACTGAATGTTGTCCGCACATTTTATTCATCCATAGGAATGAATGGGTCAGCTTCTATTCCGCAAAATGCGGAACGGATGCGGACTGGACGCGGAAAAAATAATACGGTCGTGTGAATGTATCCTAAGGGTCCATTCACAAGTCCGTAAGTGTTTTACGGATCCGCAAAACACGGACATCTGCAATGTGCGATCCGTAATTTGCAGACCGCATATCACTGACACTATAATAGAAAATGCCTTTTCTGGTCCGCAGATGCGGACAAGAATAGGACATGTTCTATTTTTTTCAGGACCGGAATTGCGGATCCCAAAAATACGGATCCTGAAAAAACTGATGCGGATCCCGAAAATGCGGAGGCGGATCCCGAAAATGCGGATTCGCTTCCGTTCCAGCCCCATTGAAAGTGAATGGGTCCGCAAATTGTGGAACGAATGCGGACCCCAATTACGGACGTGTGAATGGACCCTTAGGAACAGGACAACAAAAACGTTGGAAGTGGCAGACAGCAACTCTGCCCATTTGACGCTACTGGCAGAAACAGGATTTATTTGGCAGACCCAAATGTTATTATCTGTTAGGCCTCATGCACACGACCGTTGTTTTATTCTGTGTCCGTTGTGCTGTTTTTTCGTCATTTTCTGCGAACCTATTGACTTTCAATGGGTCCGTTGAAAACTCGGCTAATGCACCGTTTCTCATCCGCGTCCATGATCCGTGGTTCCAGTCCGTCAAAAAAATATAACCTGTCCTATTATTTTCGCGGAAAACGGTTTGCGGACCCATTCAAGTCAATGAGACCACTAAAAAACATGGAGGCACACAAGATTGTCATCCGCGTCCGTTTTTTCCTATCATTTGCATGGCAAACCTGTCTTAGATTTTTTTTTACTTTCCTTTATGTCTGGTGATCCTCCAAAAATAAAGGAAGACACACGGAAACAAAAACGGAAACAAATCACGGAACAACGGAACCCCATTTTGCGGAACGGAACACAACAACGGTCGTGTGCATGAGGCCTTACTCTGCTGCAGGAAAATGTCCATGGACTGGGTTCTGAATTACAGCTGGGGCCATCTGGACGAGCCTATGGAGGTCTGACACGTGCTAAGCAGATGCTGGAATTCTGTTATGGAATGGCGTCCCGCCGTTCTCTACACGGAGTCATGCTGGAGGTATCAGAACCACAAAAAGATAGACAACCAAGCAAGCTAAGAGGCCGAGGATCATACTAGAGGCGAAGAACGTTCCCCTAGGGCTGTGACGGCTAACCTCCGACACTCCAGTAAAACTACAACTCCCAAGATGCACACTTGCTTGGCTGTTCTCAGAACTCCATAGAAATGAATGGAGCATGCTGGGAGTCGTAGTTTCACCACAGCTGGCGTGCCGGAGGTTAGCCATCACTGCTAGGCGTCCTGCATGATTTCAAAGGCAGTTACGCTTTCATACCGCGCAACTTTGTATATCATAATGAAAGAGAAATTCTGCTAGATTCAGAAACATCAATATATTTAAGTCGTATTCTGACATTTCTTAGTTACATCTGTTTCTGACAAAGCAGGGTGACAACAGTATGGCCGCCAGAGGTTGTCACCCAGCTTCCTAGAGTAAAGAATGACAATGCTCAGTTATACTTATGAGACGTATCGCAATATAACAAAGCAGACGGTACATGCTATTCTGGAATCTGGGAAGTAAAGATAGTGGCCATATTGGTTGTCACCTTATTTGCCCATAGAACTCTGTGTTCACTGCATTTGAGCCTTTCATTGGATAACTACACATTCCTGACATGCACCTCCCACAGAAGGCTTTGACTAATGCAGCTGCATAGTCATGCTCTGGGATGCGACTTTTAGCAGTTT
This sequence comes from Bufo gargarizans, assembly GCF_014858855.1. Classification (NCBI taxonomy): domain Eukaryota; kingdom Metazoa; phylum Chordata; class Amphibia; order Anura; family Bufonidae; genus Bufo; species Bufo gargarizans. The sequence goes on along the minus strand of NC_058088.1, from coordinate 177,691,787 downwards.
TTCGTATGCAGTAGGCCACCACAAAAAAAGAAAAATTTTTCTTAAAGGGCATCTGTCAGCAGTTTTGTACCTATGACACTCGCTGACATGTTAAATGTGCGCTTGGCAGCTGAAGGCATCTGTGTTGGTGCCATGTTCATATGTGCCCGCATTGCTGAGAAAAATGAAGTTTTAATATATGCAAATGAGCCTCTAGGAGCAACAGGGGCGTGGTCGTTACACCTAGAGGCTCAGCTCTTCCTCTCTTCTTTAATTGACAGGGTCGGGCAGTGAAAAAGTCATCACGCCTGGCCCTGTCAATCAAAGTGCAGAAGGCACAACAGCGGCAGCTCTAGGTGTAATGGCAACACCCCCGTTGCTCCTAGAGGCTCATTTGCATATAATAAAACATAATTTTTATCAGCAACGTGGGCACATATGAACATGGGACCAACACAGATGCCTTCAGCTGCCAAGCGCACATGTAACAGGTCAGCCAGTGTCATAGGTACAAAACTGCTGACAGATGCCCTTTAAAGAGGACCTTTCACCTAAAAAAATGTTTAAACTAAGACTATAGCGTTACTTACATGCCCCCATGATTTCTTGAACGTTAAAGGGATTCTGTCACCTCCCCTAAGCCAAAAAACGATTTAAAAGCAGCCATGCAGCACAGCTTACCTGGATTAAGCTGTGCTCTTTTATCTTGAAATCCGTCCAGCAGTTACTGCAAAAAACGACTTTGATTGATATGTAAATGTGTCCTGAAGGTGCCCAGAGGGGCGTTTTTTTCTTCTTAGAGAGCCCAGTGCCGCCCCTCTTACAGTGCCCAGCCCGCCTTCCTTGCACTGTCTAACCGCCGCCTCCAGCCTGCCACAGCCTCTCCTCCCCCTCCCTCACGCCGAACGAACTCTCGCACAGGCGCAATACCCACTGAGGGCTGCGCCTGTGCGATCAGCAGGAGACTGAGGGCGGGAGCTTCATCCTCGTCACTGGGCATGCGCCGAGCCCAGTGACGTCCGATGCTCGCTCTTCCCTCAGTCAGCCAGCTGATTGGATGCGCTCCGTGCCAGGGAGAAGATGGAAGGCACGACCGGGAGAACTTTTAAAGCCAGCCCATTTGAGGCTGGCTCATTAGCATAGACGGCGGGGGCATAGCGGACAAACGGGGGCACAGAATGAAAAAAGAATTAACGTTCAAGAAATCATGGGGGCATGTAAGTAACGCTTCTTTAAGAAAAAATGTACTTTTTTTTGTGGCGGCCTACTGCATACGAAAGCATAGTCTGCTACGTTTTCTTATACAGTTAAAAAGAAGTCAGCTGATAAGTACCACCCCACCAGAGGACAAAAGGGCACTCTGGTGAATGTAGTTCTGTAGATACATTTGACATATACACTGGGACCTTTTTCCAGCATAAAAGCCAAATTTATGGCTAACTTTGACCATTTTTCATGGATTTTGAATGCAGACCGTTTTGAAGGATACTTCCATTCTACAATACTGATGCAGGCTCTACGGATTGGGTTGTTGAGGTACAAACAAAAAAGAGCCCTTGGACTTCGGTGCACCCCGCTGCCTCCTTGGTTCTTGTGCTTGCTGTACTGCTGCCTCTTCTTTTGGGCTTGAGAGCTGGCGGTTGAGTTGATTGTATCAGTCCCGTTCATCACCACTCCGTCCACGGAGTAACGCCAACAAGTCAGCACTGCCTCCGCGGTCTCCATGAAGGGCTCCGCCTCCTTGCTGGAGTACGGAGGGGCCGGGCCTGCAGAAAAATGACATGGTAATGTATGTGGAATTCTACCAAGACCTCCTTATCATGTCCCTACACGGTTGACTACTACCACACATGCTGGTCTTAGTAGAAAGTCCCCTGGTGTAATGTCACGCCCTGCCCTGTGAGAGGCCTGAGAAGATCTGACAGACTTGCTACACATTAGTCTATCTGACAGATTGTTCTGTTTCTCTTTGTTCTGGTTTTGGGCAGGGTCCCACCTCCCCGCAGGTTCTGCTTGTTAGCTATTTAGTGGTGCTATTTATACCCGCCTCTCACTATAGCCTTTGTGGTTTATATTTGCTTCTGGAGTTCTTAGCTGGTGTTTGGTGGATCTCCTGCTCCCCGTCCGTCTTAAGCTGTCCTATTCCTTCCCTTTTGTTGTTTGTTCTGGCTAGGCCTCATGAAGATGCTGGTTCCTGCACCAAGCGCTAGGAACTGGTTGTCTTATCCCCAGCTCCCTAGCTGAGGGTTTGTTACAGTTTCAGCTAGGCTTAAGTTCCACCTTTAGGATTTGCTCATGTTGTCAGCAGTCAGGGAAAGACTCAGGGATTGTCAGGTGGTGACCTTTCCCTGTTCCCTAGCTTTGGGGCCTAGCCTGGTGTGTTGTTGCTTTTGTTGTATTTGGTTTGCTTCCCTTCCCTCACCTACCGTGACATGTAATATAGCCACCAAACATTTTAAGAGGTACAGCCTTCTAACTCCAGTGCATTCAGAAAGTCTTCAGACCCTTTCACTTTTTTCAAAATTTTATGTTGAGGCCTTGTGCTAAAAAAAAATATTAAAATCAAGGTTTCCCTATCATTCTGAGCTCAGTACCCCATACTGAGAAAATGAAAATTCCTAATGTATTTCACATGGAAATAAGCATTCTGACCCTTTGCTATGACACTTTCGATATAGGGATCCTGCACTTCTCTTGATCGTTTTTTAGATGTTTCTACGTCTTGATTGGAGTTCACCTGTGGTAAATTCAGTTGACTGGACTTGATTTGGAGAGATACACCCCCTGTCTCTATAAGATCTCACAGCTGACAATGCTTATCAGAGCAAAAACCAAGCCATGAGAAGGAAAAAACTTCCTGTAGATCTCAGACAGGATTGTGTGAGGGAACAGATCTGGAGAAGGGTACAAAAAGATTCTGCTGCCCTGAAAGTTCCCAGGAGCACAGTGTCCTCCATAATGCTTAAATGAAAGAAGTTTAGAACAGCTAGGACTCTTCCTAGAGCTGGCCGACCCACCAAACTAAGTAATTGAGACAGAAGGACCTTGGTAAGAGAGGTGAAAGAACCCAATGGTCACTCTGGAAAAGCTTCAAAGATCTTGTGTGCAGATGGGAGAAACTTCCATAATGGCAACCATTACTGCACTACTCAAGCTGGGCTTTATGACAGAGTGGGCAGAAAGAAGCCTTTTGTCACGGAAGGTGTACAGGAAACAAGACAATGCAAAATGAATATATGACTCACTGGATCCAAAACTAAGGAACAAAAGGGAGACCCCTGCATCAGACCTGGCTCTCTCCCTCTCTGCTCAGCCTATGCGAAAATCCCAATGGTGGACGATCACATATCCACGTACCTCGACTATATACCACCTGAACACCCTACAATAGTGAGGGGACACGACTACCGGCTCCCTACACTAGACACGGAGGGAGTCAGGGTCACCTGGGATCCAGCAAACAGAAAATCACAAATAAATGTACAGCACTTATCTTGTAGAAGGCAGGAAAATAGGATCAGCATGCACACACACTCCAGGAAGTTGTATAAGCCGCACACTAATGCATTATGGGGAGGAATTTAAAGGGATGCAATCAGTCCAACTACATGACAGCTGAGAGAGGCTAACGAGATGAGGAACTGAAATTCAAAACAAAGAAAACTCAAGGAGGAGGTTCTGAAAGGCTTCTGTCAGAGCTTCTCAGCTGTCTGGTTATGACACCTTTCCTCGGTTCAAGACACATGAAAGTTTGCAAAAAGCACCTAAAGGAATCTCAGACGGTAAGAAACAAGACTCTTTGGTCTGATGACACCAAGATTGAACTTTTTATCCTCAATTCTAAGTGTTATGTTTGGAGGAAACCAGGCACTGATCATCATCTGCCCAACACCATCCCTACAGTGAAGCATGGTGATGGCAACATCATGCTGAGGGGGTGATTTTCAGGGACTGGGACAGGGAGACTGGTCAGGGCTGGAGTAAAGTTGAATGGAGCAAAGTACAGAGATATTTTTCATGAAAACCTGACCCAGAGTGCTGTGGACCTCAGACTGGGCCCAAGGTTCACCTTCCAACAAGACAATGGCCCTAAGGACACAGCCAAGACACCACAGGAGAGGCTTAAGGCTGTATTACACAGCCCAATGTGGTAGATGATTGTCAGGAAGGAAACATTCCCTCCTGGCAATCGACTGCTCACTAGCGGAGGAGAACACTGCTATTACATGCAAACAGTGAAATCCGCATCCAAATCCACATGTAAAACATGCAGATTTTGGCAGGAATTCACCTTGAAATCTGATCGATGGGGCTCCGACACCCAGGACCCCCGCTGATCAGCTGTTTCTCGTTCAACCCCATTCACTTCAACCACGTGACTGATAAACATGTGGTCACTGGCCTAGTAAAAGCCGTGCCTTTTCAAACAGCTGATCGGTGCGGGTCCCGGGATAGAAAGTCTCGGAAAAACTTTTAAAAAAATATGTAATTGCTAGGACCACCTAAAACGGCTTCAAAAATGGTCTTCTATTAGTGGCCTTCAAAGAGAAGATGGACAGTAGTCGAGTCGAGTTCCACTATTAAGACCAGCAGCTAATATCCAGAGTCACGGCCGTGTGCAGCACGGACAGAAGCTAGACGGGATGGGGGTGAGTCAGTAAGGTCCTGGTAGGTTGTCACAGGTATCTGGAGCCATCCTGACTGCAGTGAGTCCCACAGCTGCTGGAGGGGGCGATGGGTAGGGTCTATAGAGTGAACATGACCATTGAGGTGGTCCCTGCAGATGCTTATTTAGGTTCAGATCTGGGGAATTAGGGGGCCAGGGTGGTACTTGGAAGTCTTGGACATGCTCTTCCAACCAATGTCGGACATTTCTAGTTGTGTGACATATCGCATTGTCTTGCTGCAAGATCCCATCCACCCCAGGTAAGACAATCATCATGTAGGGGTGTACGTGATCTGCAAGGATGGATTCATACCCAAATCGGTTGCGAGTGCCTTCCACAGAGATGAGTGGCCCGGAGAATGCCACGAAAACCTTCTGCAGACCATAACGCTGCCCCCACCAGCTTGTGTTCTTCCAGCAATGGCTGCAGGGGGTTTGTTCTCTGATGTTTCTCTCCTGACACGCCAATGTCCATCCATACCATGAAGCAGAAAACGTGACTCATCGGAGAAGACAACCCTCTACCAATCAGCGGAGGTCCAATTCTGATACTGGCGTGAAAATTGTAGTGTCTTCTGCCAATGCAGCTTCCTTAGCAGAGGTGCAGTGGCCATCTGTCTGCTCCGGAGCTCTATACGCAGTAGGGTTCACTGAACTGTTGTGTTAGACACATGTCTGGTGGCGCCATGTTGGCGTTGAGCTGCTCCACTGTAGTGTGTCGGTTCACCCTCATGCACCTTCATAGCCGATGTTCACCTCTCACATCAGTGGTGCGCCGCAGTTTCCACGTCTCTTATTCACAATGGTGCCATCTGTCCACTCACCATACACTTTCACCACATCAGCGCATGAACAGTTCACACAGTGTCAGAAATACCGCCATCCTTGGCCCTTTTTTACAACTCTGATAAATCGCCCCTTTTACCCATGACAGAAATGAGGGATGTGTGTGCAGATAGCCTATCACACACCCTATATACCCACCGAGCGACCTCAGCACAAACTGTATACCCACCGAGCCACCCCAGCACACGTGACTGCCTTCGTGAGCTGCACACTGCCAACGTCGAAAATAGGAGGCGGTCATAATAATGTGACTCCACAGTGTAAATGGTGGCTCTGAAAATCTAGACCGAAATTTGGTCTGGATGGGACGTGGACTTCTCAAAGAGGTGGTTGAAACCAACATGGCCTTAGTAATAGCTCATATACATACATGTTACTCACCTTCCCACCTAGTAATGTATGTATATGTCATTACGTAAGTGCTGATGCATCACTTCAAGAAAGCCAGGTGACAACCCTGACTGACGGCCATATAGGTTGTCACCCAGATTTCTTAGAAACAAATACAACTAAGAAAAATACTATTTTTATAGCTTTTATGACTTTTCTAGCAATACTATATTATACGACGGCTGCGTAGACCGGTCAGTCTGAGTGTTACAAGTGGCCTATCCCTTAATCTTTTTGTACGCTCGCCGATCAATCACTTACTGCTGAGCTAAGTACTTCTTAGCTGCAACGATTACTTTACAACATATCTTAAAGGGGTATTCCGTTTGGTTGAAGTTCCACAGGATAAGGGATAACAATTAGATTGGGGGGTCCTACCGCTGTGACCTTTATCAATCACAAAAACGGGGGCCCTATACCCCCTGAAAATAACGGAATACCCGGTCGCACATGCGTGCGGCAGCTCCATTCATTTCTATGGGAATTCCGGAGATAGTGGAGCGCTGTACTCGGCTATCTCCCATATAAATGAATGGAGCAGCTGCATGCATGTCTGGGGCTGAAGGGGGTGCGGGCCCCCATTCCCGTACTGCTGGGACCCCGACCGATCTAATAGTTATCCCCCATCTTATGCCAACCTGGACTACCCCTTTCCTGCAGCCAGAAACCAACTATCTACTCAACAGAGGACATTTTTTCGGTAACCCGTCTCACCCGTCCCATTTTGCGCGGGTTCTGACATCTTCTTCACAGGAAAGGAATCGGGGGATTCGGCGACCTGTAGCCAATCATCCGTTTCTTATGGGTGCATTGAGGCGATCTCAGGAACAGGCCGGCAGCCCGGAACCGTATCCCTATAGCAATCCGCGGCATTCTGTGTGACTGTCCTCTTCATCAGGCTGCAGAGGAAACGGATAGATGGAGATTAGCGGATGGACAGATGTAGGACTGGTACGGGAAGGAGTCATGAGGACGCTGGGTGTGATACTCCCATCAGAGCGATGTAGGGTGTATCTAAGCCGGCGTGATTGACTTACCCGGTGGTAGTAAGGGGGACAGTTTCTTCTCCATTTTATTGCTCTTCTATGCCCGGCAATGCCCAGTTCCAGCTGGGCTCCCAGAGTCTTCTCCCTCCCTCCGCCAGGGGATTACCACAGATTGAATGCTGAGCCTTTAAAACAGGTGGGGGCAGGGACCCGGGGTGGCAGTGACATAGGGAATGTGTAGAGGATGCAAAGCCTCATTATATTTATATAGAGATTTGCAGATTTATAGAAAGAGACAAGTATCGGGGTGGAATCATGCACAGGGTGAGACGGAAGGAGACAGCACCCCAAAAAAAAACGCCCGATTACGGTGTTTCTACACTTCCTGATCTTCTGTTCAGGCTGCGTGTCAGTCTTTACTGGACTTCTGTCATTGTATTTATGAATCAGTTAGATCAGGATGAACAATAATGGAGAACAAGAATATTAAGATTAATGGCAGGTTGGGGGGGCTTCAATAATAGAGCGTTACCCGTGTGACCCTACCCTTGACATATCCATATGCCCCTAGACTCCCATTGTATACGTTCTTTACTCTATGCCGCTGTACGCAGTAGCAGAGACGCCTGATCTACACCATGGAGTAAAACAACCGAAACCCAGGTGGATAGTGCCGAACGCAAGGACACTCTCTTACAACGGTAAAAGACTGCTGATAGGGAAAGGGATTGTCTGATGAGCATAGGTCATCAGTATGAGATCAGTGGGGGTCCAAGTCCTCTGCCCCCCACCCTCAAGCGCTGAGGCCTCTACATAGTGTAAGCACAGCGCCGTACATTGTATAGTGGCTGTTCTTGGTATTGCAGCTCAATTCCATTCTCTTGAATGGGACTGAGCTGCGCAAAGGCCATGTGATGTCACAGGCTAATCGGCGGGGAGTATCGGGAGTCGATCAGATTCTGATGACCTATCCTGAGGATGGGTCGTCAATATTTAGGTCCCGGAACAATCCCTTTAGGCTGGAATGGCACCTAGGTATTTTGGGGAGTGCTTCTGAGCTTTTGCATTTTTTTTAGTGCTGTTTTTGCTGGATGGACGCAAGGGGAGCAGGTCACCTCTGCAGCCTCCGGTTGGCTGCAGGGAAGCTTACATCCTGGGAGTGCAAGGGAGCAGCCGAGGCTGGAGAGAGAGAAGGGGCGCGGAGCAAGTGCCGGGAAGCAGGTTCTTAAAATGGCTGTTAAAAAATGTCTATCACACGTCCATTTTTCACTGTCATGTGAATGTAGCCTAAGGCCTAGTTAAAGGTTTTTTTCCCATCACAGACAATGGGGGCATATCGCTAGGATACGCTACAATGAGAACAGAGCGGGGAAATGAACGGCTCGGCTATTTCCGTCTGCCCCATAGAAATGAATAGGAGCAGGGGCCGGGCATGCCCGGTGTGCTCCCATTCACTTCTATGGGAGCAGCGCTTGGTGGTGGACGGACCCCAGGAAATCCGGGGTTCATCCAGCCACAGCTCTCCCCGCTCCGTATTCGTTGTAGAGGTGGTACCCGCACCTATCAGACAATGGGGGCATATCCTAGCGATATGCCCCCATTGTATGTGATGGAAATACCCCTTTAATATATTCAGTGATTTCCATCATTTAGGCCGCGTCTGTTCTGCGGACCACAAACTGTGGACACTGGCAGTGTGCACCCCGCATCGCCTGTTTCCATGTGCTTCCGTGTTGCAAAAGATAGGACATGTCTTTTCTTTGGCCACATCTTGCAGATCACTGACCCCTGGAAGGAGAATTTGAAACTTTTTGCCTCAAATGTATAAATCAGCTTCATCGTATTTGGTCTCAGCAGTGACATGTCCCCAAGTGACGTGCCGCATGAGGACATGTCACCATGGCCAGTCATTGGCTACAGCTGTACACATGACCACGTCCAGAAATTTACAGGTCGGCGACCAGACTATTGCGGAACATAGTACGTTTTTTTTAAATTAGGTACAATGTGTATAATAACCTGGCCGGCGGTGAACACACATGACCGTCACATGTGCACCATTCTAAAAGTGATGAGTTAACAAACGGTCGCTCTATAAATAAGGTGATCTGGCGTTACCTTCGCCTCAGACAAAAATTACCCATTGGCCTAATGGGCGCCACCTTTTAAACTAGCCCAGGCCATACGAAAAGCAATAACCCATAGCAACCAATCAGCTTCCAACTTTCATTTTACCACTGCTGTTCTAGAAATAGAACAAGACATGTGATTGGTTGTCCTCTTGCCTACACTCGTTCTTATACATGAAGGTGAATTCGGTCATTTTACACCCAGACCTGAATAACTGACTGATAATGTGATGACAATGTAGGTTATTACACCCACTGGCACATAACGTTCTCACGAACAGTACAGCATTACGTTCTGGACTACATATCCCATCATGCGCTGCGACAAGAGCTTCACGCAAAGTAACTTCCGGTCATGGGGCCAGTTCTGTATTCTGAATGGGGAGCCGAGCGCGTTGCATTGTGGGGCGTGTAGTCCGGAGGTGAGCTGTTTCCTGTGTGCTGTAGTAAGTGTGAAAGGCAGAGGCTGGAGAGTGGAGAGGAAGCGGCGCTGTCAGCTGCAGCAGGGAGGCACGTACCCCGGCCATGGCAGTGTAAAGGACTCTGCTCACACATAGGTCAATGTATATAGACGGAGAGGCAGCAGGGGGCACGCCGTTATCCAGGACACCATGGAGGAGGTGGACCGGATCCTCATTCACACTCTGCGGACTTGCGGCACGTAAGTAGCCATCAGGGAAGATGATGCGGCTTCTTGGTGTCTCAGCAGGTCATGTGACTCTTCTACGTTCAGCAGGTACCACATAGTCACGTGACCCTGTCACCCTGCAGTGCTATGTGACCCTCATCATGTAGTAGTCTGTCAGGTGACTTGCATATGTCCTCACTCCCTTATATGCATTTTTCTGTCACTGCCATGTGGCTTTCATATGTACTGACACCCTAACAGTGCCATAGTCTGTCACAGTCTTGCATATGTCCTCACACCCATATCATGTAGTAGTCTGTCACGTGACTTGCATATGTCCTCACACCCATATCATGTAGTAGTCTGTCACGTGACTTGCATATGCATTATTATGTCACATGACCTTCTGAGTCCTCACCATGAATTGTCATGTGATTTGGATATGTGCCCACACCCTTATCATGTATGAGGCCTCTTTCACACGTCAGGGAATCGCAGACACGTTTCCATTGACTTTAATGCGTGTAGTCACACGTCAGTGGTTTTCCACGTGTCCGTTAATTTACGGATCCCTCACGCACATTATAGTCTGGGGGTCCGTGAAAGCCCAGTGATCTTTTGCACCTTCGTCATGGATGTCATGCGACTTTCGTATGTGCTCACACCCTCTGTGTCTCTTTTATGTCCATGTTTCATCCATGACAAGGATGTTTTATCCATGACAATGGTCGGTGAAAACCACTGACTAGATACGAAGGCCATCTGCGTTCGGTCAGTGATTTTTCACGGACCTGTAGCCTTCAAAGGGCGTGTTTGTTCCGCATCACGGGCTGAAGTCTCCATTGTGAATGGAGGCGTGAATAAACGCTAGCACACGGACAGCGCGAGTCACAGGCGTGTGAATAAGCCTCTATAATGTATTATTCTGTCATGTGACCTTCTGTGCCTTTATTGCGGCTGGTCATGTGACTTTTGTATGTACTCACACCCTTATGCCTCATTCACACAGTCTGTTTTTGATCAGTGATTTTGAGCCAAAACAATCACAGCTCACAATCACTGATGGAAATCACTGACCAAACACTGATATGTGAATGAGGCCTTATGATGTATTATCGGTCACTGTCATGTGACTTTTGTATGTACTTTCTGTCATGTGACCTTCTGTACCTTCGTCATGGATGTCAGGTGACTTTTTATATGAACTGACAACCTGATCATGTACTATTCTGATACTGTTTTCATAGATTGCATAGGTAGCACTGCTGACAACCCCTTTAATACGAGAGCCATAGTGGCCTTGATCAGCTGATCTCCAGCAGGTCTACACTGGTGACAACCCCTTTAATATGAGAGCTGTGACCTCGATCGGCTGATCTTCAGGAGGTCTACACTGGTGACAACCCCTTTAATATGAGAGCCGTGACCTCGATCGGCTGATCTTCAGGAGGTCTACACTGGTGACAACCCCTTTAATATGAGAGCCGTGACCTCGATCGGCTGATCTTCAGGAGGTCTACACTGGTGACAACCCCTTTAATATGAGAGCCGTGACCTCGATCGGCTGATCTTCAGGAGGTCTACACTGGTGACAACCCCTTTAATATGAGAGCCGTGACCTCGATCGGCTGATCTTCAGGAGGTCTACACTGGTGACAACCCCTTTTTAATATGAGAGCCGTGACCTCGATCGGCTGATCATCAGGAGGTCTACACTGGTGACAGCCCCTTTAATATAAGAGCCGTGGCCTCGATCGGCTGATCTTCAGGAGGTCTACACTGGTGACAACCCCTTTAATATGAGACCCGTGACCTCGATCGGCTGATCTTCAGGAGGTCTACACTGGTGACAGCCCCTTTTAATATGAGAGTCGTGGCCTCCATCGGCTGATCTCCAGGAGCTTTTCACTGGTGACAACCCCTTTAATATGAGACCCGTGGCCTCGATCAGCTGATCTCCAGGAGGTCTACACTGGTGACAACCCCTTTAATATGAGAGCCGTGGCCTCGATCAGCTGATCTCCAGGAGCTTTTCACTGGTGACAACCCCTTTAATATGAGAGCCGTGGCCTCGATCGGCTGATCACCAGCAGGTCTACACTGGTGACAACCCCTTTAATATGAGAGCCATGGCCTCCATCGGCTGATTTCCAGGAGCTTTTCACTGGTGACAACCCCTTTAATATGAGACCCGTGACCTCGATCGGCTGATCTCCAGCAGGTCTTTACAGGTGGCAGAGCCATCCTCCACCATCCCCTGCTGTCCTCTAGGGTAGTAGTACTTTGGTACTGCTGGGGGTAGGGATGTCACGATACCAAAATTTTGATTCGATTTCTATACTATAAAAAAGTATTGCAATACTCGATGCCACGCGAAAAAAAGAAACCGGCAAAAAAGCCAGATGTATTCCACATTTTATAGAACGTCCGGCCCATAATAGAACTGTCCGATCCTATTTTTGGGGGGACAAGGTCACTATAAAATGGCGAATTTTTTTTCCATGACGGCGTTCACCACATAGGAGATATTTTTTAATATTTTAACAGTTTGGCCTTTTTTTGATTGTTTGTTTATATGTAAAATTGGGAAAGGGGGTGACTTATTAAACTTGTAATATTTTGGTGGGGGGTTTAAAAAAAAATTTTTTTTTTTTTTTCTCACTTTAGCCACCTCAGGGGGGCTAGAACCCTTGTCCTTCACACTCCTTGTGACTTCGCACTCTCCCTGCTGCCCTGTGCTAATGAACATGATTATAAGGGCTTATGCACACGACCGTATATATTTTGCGGTATGCAAAAAACGGATGATGTCCGTTTGCATTTCGTATTTTACGGAACAGCTGGCCCCTAATAGAACAGTACTATCCTTGTCCGTAATGCGGACTATAATAGGACATGTTCTATTTTTTTGCGGAACGGAAATACGGAAACTGAATGCACACGGGGTAACTTCCGTTTTTTTGGCGGACCAATTGAAATGAATGATTCCATATACGGTCAGCAAAACATGGACATTGGCAATGTGCATTCCGCAATTTGCGGACCGCATATCGCTGGCGCTATAATAGAAAATGCCTAATCTTGTCTGCAATTGCGGACAAGAATAGGACATGTTCTATTTTTTTGCGGAAACGGAAGCACGGATGCAGAAGTGCGGATCCGCAAATGCAGATGCGGACAGCACATTCCGGCCCCATTAAAAATGAATGGGTCCGCACCCATTTTGCAGACGTGTGAATGGACCCTAAATGGGGGGTCCTCTTGTCCACGCTGGACATCCCCATTGCCGTGGTAAGGCTGCACCGGTCCTTCTGCATGATTGACAACCTATATGTAACACTTAGGGGGTTGCCGAATGAGTCCATGGGGTCGGAGCCCACCTAGACGTTAGCTTCATTGGTTGACGGAGGCGCAGTACAGTAAAGAAGCCCACCGGGTGATGAATTCAGTCCTGCACTGTATTTGAATCCATTGGCCAGCGCGCTTCTTTACCGTACTGCGCCGACCAGTGAAGCAAACGTGTGGTCGCGAGACTTCGGGGCCAAGCATAATTACGTCGTCACTACCTGGCCCGAGCTTTCAAAGCAGTGGGGACGCGGTATACAAGAGAGTGAGTGGAGCCTCTGGGTGCAACGGCACCCCCCTCATTGCACCTAGGGTCTCATTCGCCTATTAATAAAAGTCTGATTTCTACAGATTTCGGACACTTAACAACATACAGCTGATTACTGCACTTGTTCCACTATGTGCTTGGTGACAGATTCCTTTAAATGGATGGACACTGGAATAACCCAGAATTAAAGGGTGTACACAAAAAAAAAAAAAGGGGGGGAGGGCCCCAGAATATTTTTGTAAAAAGCAGTGCTGACCTCACTGATCCCTCGTCTCTGCCGTTCCGACTCTTACTGGGTCCTGGTTGCGGCTAGTGATTGCCTGGGCAAGCATCAATTGCCATCTCTTGCTTGTAGAGCCTGTACCAGGAAGCAGGGGCCCGGTGGGGGCCCCGGAACAGCCACAGTGAGTGATTGGGGAGGGCAGTAATGTCAATTTATGATGCAAATTTTACCTTTTGCAACGTAACTTAAAAAGATTTTGGAGGTGGCAGACGGATTACATATACCCCCAATGTCTTATCAATGGCGGGTTGTGGGCTGCTGTCCCCCAGCCATTTCCACTGAGCGCCACTTTTGCTTTTACAAAATATCACCGCCACCAAAACCAGCGCTGTGATAGATCTGCAGTACGGTCCCAGTAACTTTGCATAAGTGAACGGTAGGAGTAGTTTTTCAGCGGCCCTCGGTGGCGGCCATGTCTGGTACGTGAGTGTGATTCACTTTTCTTCTCTACAGAGAAATCCCAGATGAAGTGCAGAGTGTGCGCCAGTTCAACACCGAGCTCATCGTGGAAGCCGTGGTGAGATGTCTACGCGTGATAAACCCGTCCGTGGGCTCAAACCTCAGTCATGTCCTTCCCCCTGGGATGTCAGCCCGCTTCCGTATTGGCACCAGCCTGGCGCAGGCTTGTCAGGTGAGCTGAATGCTGGGGCATTTACACTATAGTGCGCGCTCTACCGGGACATTTACACTGTAGTGTGCGGTCTACAGGGACATTTACACTGTAGTGTGCGCGGTCTACAGGGACATTTACACTGTAGTGTGCGCGGTCTACAGGGACATTTACACTGTAGTGTGCGCGCTCTACCGGGACATTTACACGGTAGTGTTCGCGCTCTACCGGGACATTTACACGGTAGTGTTCGCGCTCTACCGGGACATTTACACGGTAGTGTTCGCGGTCTACCGGGACATTTACACGGTAGTGTTCGCGCTCTACCGGGACATTTACACGGTAGTGTGCGCGCTCTACCGGGACATTTACACTGTAGTGTGCGCGCTCTACCGGGACATTTACACTGTAGTGTGCGCGCCCTACCGGGACATTTACACGGTAGTGTGCGCGCCCTACCGGGACATTTACACGGTAGTGTGCGCGCCCTACCGGGACATTTACACGGTAGTGTGCGCGCCCTACCGGGACATTTACACGGTAGTGTGCGCGCCCTACCGGGACATTTACACGGTAGTGTGTGGAGTCTATGGAGATCTCCTGGTATGATTCTACTCTGGTTTATACCATCTGGTAGGTAATATGTGATGGTTAGTGATGGTGAAGCACCCAACTGCAGGAGCTGACCTATGGTGTGTCCCACCACCTAGGGCCAACTGTAAGGAATGAAACGGCAAACTAGTAATGGATTATGTAGGAATGGACGTTCTATACATACAGTGACTAGCTGTGTCCTGTGTATTAAATTTATTTAATATACAGATTTTTTTATTTTTTTTAGGACCTGGGATATACTGGAGAAGTTGGTTACCAGACATTC
Organism: Bufo gargarizans; assembly: GCF_014858855.1. NCBI lineage: Eukaryota > Metazoa > Chordata > Amphibia > Anura > Bufonidae > Bufo > Bufo gargarizans. The sequence goes on along the minus strand of NC_058088.1, from coordinate 177,676,777 downwards.
CTATACAGCAGTGAGCCGGATATTCGAGCACTTTTGATTTTCCTGGCCGAGAAACTTCCAAGACACTCCCATGAAGATGCTCATCAACCAGCAGGTGCCAGAGGAGGACAGCTACAGAACCGACTACAGATAATGATGCATTGGGTTACCTGGCCAATGGTTTAGATGGAAATCCACATCGCAGAAAAAAAGAATTGACATGGGCTCAAGAGAACCAAAATGCAATCTGCAGGTACCATGTTATAGAGCAGGAGGAGCTGAGCAGACTGATACATAGGTTCGTGGGAAAAGATTCAGTAAAACTTTCAATTTATACATTGACATCTCTGCTCTTTCTGACTTCAGTTGTACACGGGGCCATCTGATCAGTGATTGGTAGCATTCTGTGTATAAGTGTGTATGCAGAGGTAGCAGTCACTGACAGTTGTACACGGTGATGGGCTTAAGTTCAGAAAGAGCAAAGGTTTAAAGAGCATCTGTCAGCATGATTAACCCTATTAAACCTGGTAGGATTGATCATGTTGATTAAAATGATACCTGTAGGTAGAAGCGTTGCCGGGATATCTTTTTAGTAATATGCAAATGAGCTGGTTCAAGCACCAAGGTGCTAGCCAGAGTCCTTAGAGCACTGCTTTTGTAACACCGCTCTGATCTGGGCATTCCCCCTCCCCTTTGATTGTCTAGACCTGTCAATCAAGGGTGAAGGGGGAGTGCCCAAGCCAGAGGGGTGTTACAAAAGCAGTGCTCCAAGGGCTCCGGCTGGCTCCTTGGTGCTCGAATCAGCTCATTTACATATTACTAAAAACGCCTGCAGACATGACATAAAGGTGTTGTTTTAATCGGCATAAAAAACTCTACCATACAGCATGCCTGGTTTAATAGGGTTGATCATGCTGACATGCTCTTTCCATTTCTAAATGACAAATTATACCAAATCTTTTCCTCCATTACTAGAGATGAGCAAACTTCTGTTTTCAAGTTCAGCGTACAAGGTTTCGGGTTTGGGTTATCTAAGAGTTCCGTTACCGATTCCGCTACCACGGACCATAAGTTAGGGTCCGTGGTATCGGAATCCATAACGGAATTCTTAGATAACCCGAACCTTGTATGCCGAACAAGATTGCTCATCCCTATCCATTACTCTATTTTAATCTGCTCAGCTCCTCCTGCTCTATTACATGCTGCCTGCAGATTGCACTGCATTTTGTGGTGACATGTCCTCTTTAAATCCTCCATCACGTATTTTCACCATTGGTGGTCTGTCCTCAGGATAGGCAATCCATATTAGATTGCACGCCTATTGATCCGCTGTTCGAAAGTAGCCACAGTGTCAGAACTACACAGCTATGTTCAGAGCTGGTTATTACAGCGCAGCGCCCATTCACTTAAATGGGAATAGCGCTGCACCAGCTTCATCCAACACTCAACGGACATAGCTGTGTAGATCCAGCGCCTAATACTGGAGTCAGGGCTACCAGGCCATCAAAAATCTGAGAGAAGCCATTGAACATGACTCGCCTGACATCGTACGGGTGCACGTGGCTTACCACCAATTGCCGTATTTTGCCTGGAATTTCTCTGGGTTTAGCGACAATGCCACGACGTGTACGCGCAGCCTCAAGGTACTTTAGAAAGTAAATGGCAATCACATCTGATTTCATTCCTGCAGGGAAATCTGCGGTGCTACAACGGGATATTGCGACCAAGATAAAGCAGCAGCTCTCACTTCCCTGGCTGCCACCCTCTTGCCGGACAGCAACTGCAAAACGATCCCAGGTAGGTTTTACAGAATGTGCAGCTTATTTTTTTTCTTTTTAAATTCTTTTTACGTTTTTAGTATAGAATTTAGAAAATTCATGGTGTACTGGAATAAACTGCAAGATTAAGGCCTCTTTCACACGTTGCGGGAAAATGCGCCTTTTTTTCCGCGCGAGTGCAAAGCGTTTTAAAAAAATCGCGCGAGAAAAATCAGCATGTTTGGTACCTAGACCCGAACCCGGACTTCTTCACAGAAGTTTGGGATCGGTGTTGGTTAGATTTTATTATTTTCCTTTATAACATGATAAATAAATAGGGATGGAGGGGTTAAAAAAAAAAAAGAATTAAACTTACCTTATCCACTTATTCGCGCAGCCCGGCTCGTCTTCTTTCTTCTTCTTTGAGGACTTGGCAGGAAAAGGACCTTCGGTGATGTCACTGCGCTCATCACATGGTCCATCACTGGACCATGTGATGAGCGCAGTGACGTCACCAAAGGTCCTTTTCCTCCCAGGTCCTCAAAGAAGAAGAAGAAAGAAGACGAGCCGGGCTGCGCGAATAAGTGGATAAGGTAAGTTTAATTATATATATATATATATATATATATATATATATATATATATATATATATATATATATATATATATATATATATATTTTATTCTTTTTTAACCCCTCCATTCCTAATTTACTTAGCATTCTGTATTAAGAATGCTATAATAAAGATCGGGTCCCCATCCCGATCGTCACCTAGCAACCATGCGTGAAAATCGCACCGCATCTGCACTTGCGGATGCTTGCCATTTTCACACACCCCATTCACTTCTATGGGGCCTGCGTTGCGTGAAAAATGCACACTATAGAACATGCTGCGATTTTCACGCAACGCACAAGTGATGCGTGAAAATCACCGCTCATGTGCACAGCCTCATTAGAGTGAATGGGTCCGGATTCAGTGCGAGTGCATACGTATAAGCGACACAGCCCCCCTTAAGTTGATTACAGAGGATCATTTTATGCTTTTCTTCTTTCCTTTAAGAGTTTGTGTCGTTTGCATCGTTTTCATGCGCAGCCTCTGTCTCTTGCTGGAGATTCTTCCTCCAAATCCATAGCGCCTGGTAAGAGATGACGCACAGATCTTGCGTATTGCAACGGTTGTAGGAAAGCTCTTGACCTGCTCGGATCCTTCTTGCGCCTGTCTTTGCAGAACGGAAGGAGTACTGGGAGAAATACCTGCCTTTTGTTAGCACACAGCTGCCTCACGCCTACTCTTTAGCAGCCTCGCTACTTGAGAGGAACACATCGGACCTCAGTGCCGTGCAGGAGTGGGAGGCTGAGTGGAAAAGCCAAGGACTGGCCTCTCGTTTGTCTCCTGAGGTGAGTTTGCAAAAGGACGTCGAAGGGGGGAATGTAATGGAATTGAACAGCAGAAAAAGCTGTGACAACCTGGGGCGAGAGTCATCATCGCTTTAACACCACTTAAATAGTTGCACATTATGGTGATTGCCCTATTTGCACCATGATTTGCAACGTGGGAGCCTCAGATTTGCTATCATTTATGACGGAAATTGGGTAAGTTATAAATCAGGTCTACACCAGAACCTAGTTGCGTACATTTGAGTTTCTGGCACATGGAGGACTAAAGATGCTGCTTAATAAATTAGGCTCATAGGGGATCAAGACTGGCGTTCGCAAAGCCAGTCTTGATAATTGTTGTGGTTTGTATTTTAAAATATGACCACCACCCCCCGCATCAAAATAATTTAATTGATATATCAATAAAAAAGTCGTCGAGGCTTTTATCCTGTAAAGAAAGTAAATACCAGGCACTTACTAATGTATTGTGATTGTCCATATTGCCTCCTTTGCTAGCTGGATTCATTTTCCCATCACATTATATACTGCTCATTTCCAGGAGTTGTGACCACCGTGTAATCCAGCAGCGGTGGTCGTGCTTGCACACTATAGGAAAAGGCGCTATCCTCTTTGGTGAACGGGACAGGGAGAGCGTGCATACAGTAAGCACGCGCGCGCAGCAGCTCCCGTCCCAGCCACCTCGTATCTGCGGTGACCGTAACCCCTGGAAAAAGGCAGTGTATAATGTGATGGAAAGATGGATCAGTCCAGCAAAGGAGGCAATGTAGACAATCACAATACATTAGGAAGTGCCTTGTAATAAATAATAATAAATGCAGTTTGATGAAGTGAGACAAACCCTTTAAGATGGCATACACACTAGAGAAATGCCAGCTGAACTTGCTGACCATCTAATGTGTATGGGAGCCTCCCGGCTCTTAAAGGCAAATCAGTTTCAGCTGCCCAATCCTTTGCTGTAGGGTAGATCAGCCGAAGGTTTCTGGCCGCAGCTTCCTCTGATCGTCCTGCATTCTCGGCTGAGTATAGATATGTATGGAGGTGGGGAGGTATAGCTGCCTTATACCTTCCACATGTCTTGTCACCCTACTTTCTCAGAGTCCTGAATTTAAAATCTACATGGCTGTGCTGCAACATGTGTAGGACACAGATCACTTTAGTTCTGCATGATCCAATCCCTATAAGGGCCCCTCATATAGGTTATACTCACCCCGCTTCCCGGCACCCACGTTGCTCCTGATCCCCGCACGGCCGCCGCTGCATCTTCCCGTTGCGCGGATCAAAACATCTGGCAACGGGAGAGAGGCAGCCAATAGTAGGCCGCGATGGGGATGAGCCTCCCTAGTGTCACCCGCGATGCTAGAGAGGGCCTTCTTTTGGCTGCTCCTCCCATCGTCGGATGTTTTGATGCAGCGGCGGCCGTGCGGGAATCAGGAGCGACGCGGTTGCCGGGGATTGCGGAAGGGGTGGGGGGGTTTTCATTGTAGGGATTGGTTAACCCCTTTAACTCCAAGTGGATTTCTGATTGTAAAGCGCTGCGGAGAATATGTTGGAGCTGTCCTCTTTCAGAAATGCAGACAACTAACATACTGTACACATTGCTTCACTTTTCCAGGAGTATCGCAGCAGGAAACGCCAGCGTTTGCAGAAACGGATACAGGACCAGCTCCGCCAGTGCAGCCAGCAGCTTGCAGAGAACCACGTTCCAGGACCATCCACACAGGATCTTGTGGACATGCTGAAAGCCTTCACTGTGGAAGGGGCAGTGGATCAAAACAAAGGTTCCAGGTTCACTCATGCGCAAAAGTTCACGCACCAACAGGTGAGCTGCTATTTGGCTTTTCTCTTGCATACATTTGTTTCATCAGAAAAAAATAAAAATGACAAGTGACAAATCAAAAATAATGTATTTTTAATAGGGAAAACAGTTTAAATATTAAATTTTGTGCCTGACTTTTCTTTCAGGACCCTCAAGTATTGACAGAACAGATGCAAAGAGCGGCAGAAAGTCTTCCTAAGAAGGACACACAGGTACGGAGCCATAACGTTTATTGGGTTTATCAGCGACCTTTTAGAAGGGGTTTACGTTAAAAAAACGGATACTCGATCTTTAGGATAGGCCAGCAATGTGTGATCAGTGAGGGTATGACCCCTGGGACCTGCCAGTCAGTAGAATGCTGGAGCACCATGATCCCACCAGTATAATGGCGGAGCTGGGATGAGCTCTACACCACGTTCCAAATTATTCTGCAAATAGGGATTTAAGTTTCACTTTGCAGGCTCTGTTCCCACCTCTGGTACCCACACCTATCAAATATTGGGGGCATAGCCTAATGTATGAGATGGGCCAACCCTCTTAAGGTTAGGGCATCGATGATTTACTTCCAGATAAATAGAATTTCTGTTTTTAAGATTAGATTCAGTTTTATTGAACCAACACAAATATAGACAGTTGCCTAAAGTGCAATTCCATAATTCTCTGTAACCACCATGCAGACTGCTATTTACTGCAAAATGATGTTCGAATAGTACAGCGAGACCTGCGGTATGGGGGGTTTGGGACATTTCAATATTCCAGTTTCCTTTACTTTCCCCCTATGTCTGTTCTAGGATGTACAAGCAGAAGAGGAGGAACTGTCCTCTCTGCAGCAGCAGATACAGCAGATAGAGCAGGATATCCACACCCTGGCTGAAAACGCCAAGCTTCTTCATCTCACTATCGCTCAGGTACGGATCGCGTACGCCCTTCACTGAGAGAAGTGACATAAAGCCACGTGAAATAAAACGTTTGCCTTGAGTAAAGAAATAACAAGGTTCTTTGCAGGTGGAGGAAGAGGCAGGTAAACTGCAGCAGCACTGTGATGAGCAAGAGAGCGCGATGAAAGTGAAGAAGAAAGCCGTAGAATTACTGCCTGATGCGGAGAATAATCTCGCCAAGTTACAGGTAACATGAGTGAGCATGATCCGAAAAAAGCACGGAAAAGTCTAATGATCTGTTCTCTCTGCAGTCTAATTAGTCTCTTGTCGGAACCCGAAAAACATATTTATCCATGTTTTATCCTTCAACCATTTGTATCGACTGATATCTAAGTACTACTACCTCCTCCTCCTCCTCCATGTATACTGATACCCAGGCAATACTTCCTCCTCCATGTATACTGATACCCAGGCACTACTACTTCACCCATGTATACTGATACCCAGGCACTACTACTTCACCCATGTATACTGATACCCAGGCACTACTACTTCACCCATGTATACTGATACCCAGGCACTACTACTTCACCCATGTATACTGATACCCAGGCACTACTACTTCACCCATGTATACTGATACCCAGGCACTACTACCTCCTCCATGTATACTGATACCCAGGCACTACTACCTCCTCCATGTATACTGATACCCAGGCACTACTACCTCCTCCATGTATACTGATACCCAGGCACTACTACCTCCTCCATGTATACTGATACCCAGGCACTACTACCTCCTCCATGTATACTGATACCCAGGCACTACTACCTCCTCCATGTATACTGATACCCAGGCACTACCACCTCCTCCATGTATACTGATACCCAGGCACTACCACTTCACCCATGTATACTGATATCCAGGTACTACCACTTCACCCATGTATACTGATATCCAGGTACTACCACTTCACCCATGTATACTGATATCCAGGTACTACCACTTCACCCATGTATACTGATATCCAGGTACTACCACTTCACCCATGTATACTGATATCCAGGTACTACCACTTCACCCATGTATACTGATATCCAGGTACTACCACTTCACCCATGTATACTGATATCCAGGTACTACCACTTCACCCATGTATACTGATATCCAGGTACTACCACTTCACCCATGTATACTGATATCCAGGTACTACCACTTCACCCATGTATACTGATGCCCAGGCACCACCGCTGCAGCCATACTACCTGGCATACCCTGTATATAGACCTTTGTAACTTGCTGGTGCTGTTTATCTCGTAGTAAAAGAGAAGGTTGGTAGATATTAAAGAGCACCCGTCACCGCTCCTGACATGTCTGTTGTCTGTTTTAATAGCTTCATGCATTCCCCACGTGATAACAATTCTGAACCATCTATTCTCATTACTCTATGCTGTGCTGTTCCTTTATTATTTCTACTAGAAGTTATGGATGAATTGTTATTAGCCTTCAGTAAGGGTACAGAGGGGAGGTAACTAGTTGGGGGGGGGGGGGTGTACCTGCACAGTCTGCACATGGCAGTACTGATTGGATAAAGTCAGACTGTGCAGGTACACCCCCCCCCCCCCCCCCCAACTAGTTACCTCCCCTCTGTACCCTTACTGAAGGCTAATAACAATTCATCCATAACTTCTAGTAGAAATAATAAAGGAACAGCACAGCATAGAGTAATGAAAATTGATGCTCCAGAATTGTTTATCACATGGGGAATGCATGAAGCTATTAAAACAGACATGTCAGGAGCGGTGAGAGGTCCTCTTTAAGTCCAGTCCCATTCACCCTTTTTTTATTTTATTATTCAGATAATTTTTATTAACAGTTTTCCCCCAATGTACATATAGAAGAAAAACAAAAAAATAAAACCGCACATCAAAGGATACATGAACGGGTACATACATTCCCATTGGACATTTAGAAAATTATCAGGACATCTTCATATATCACATCAGACTTTCAATACGCAAAGTACATGATACAGAGAAATACCCCTTCAACTGTAGTACATATTAATATTACATAAACCACCCAGCGATGAGACGGGCACAGCACCACTAATATAGGTAACATGTGTCGGAGCACCGAGAAAGATGCTGCCAACTCTCTCCCTATAAGCCCCACACCCATCCTTTCACTAAGCCCCTTCTCTCCGGGTCGCCCACCACAATTCCCCATCCCAGCTCCGGTCTCGTGTATGCCTGTTCCAAAATCGCTCACATCTCTGAGGCGACTCCTTCCTACACAGCCAAAAGATCCCTAAGCCAAGCTATTTCGCCATGGTCTTATACTCTACCCATTTGTCCGAATTTGGGTAAACTTTGCTTAAGCATTGCCTTTTAGTAGAACACTTTTTTCCAAGCGAAGGATCTCGGCCATTCTGTTCAAAAATTCAGCCCTAGATGGGGGCTGGGGTCTAAGCCAGTATTTAGCAATTCATTTCCTGGCCTGGAAGAGCAGACGCTGCACCCCCAGGCGTGAATTTCGGTTTTTAATGTCCAATTTTCCCAGCACGCACACACGTCCTCTGACCAGGCGGGACCACAATTTGATATGCGTCTTTAATACAAGTTAGCACGCCTGTCCAAAAAGTCCTAAGCTCCGTACACTCCCAGAACATGTGTATCAGGGATGCAGGGCTCTCCCCACATCCAGGGCAGGAGGCATCATTCCTAACCCAGATCTTGAACAGAAAGGATGGAGTCCGATATACCCGGTGAACAAGAACTAATTGGGACATACGCTGGCCCTCGCACAGTGATAACTGAGGTGCCAGTACTGCGATCTGAGATAGAACCAACCTCCCCTTCCCATTTTTGTTTGACCACTAAGGCCCCTTTCACACGGGCAAGTATTCCGCGCGGGTGCAATGTGTGAGGTGAACGCATTGCACCCGCACTGAATCCGGACACATTCATTTCTATGGGGCTGTGCACATGAGCGGCGATATTTAAGCATCACTTGTGCGTTGGGTGAAAATCGCAGCATGCTCTATAGTCTGCGTTTTTCACACAACGCAGGCCCCATAGAAGTGAATGGGGCCGTGTGAAAATCGCAAGCAAGTGCGGATGCGGTGCGATTTTTCACGCATGGTTGCTAGGTGATGATCGGGCTGGAGACCCGATCTGTATTATTTTCCCTTATAACATGGTTATAAGGGAAAATAATAGCATTCTAAATACAGAATGCAAAGTAAAATAGTGATGAAGGGGTTAAAAATTAACTCACAGAGTCCACTTGATCGCATAGTTGCGGATCTCTGTCTTCTTCTGTAATGTTGAGCTGCCGGCTAAGGACCTGTGGTGACGTCACATCACATGGTCCAATCACATGGTCCCTCACCATGGTGATGATACATGTGATTGGACCATGTGATGAGCACAGTGACGTCACCACACGTCTTTTGCCAGGTCCTGAAGATAGAACAGAGACCGGCAGCTATGGAGCAGGTAAGTTCCATTTTTTTTTTTTTTTTTTTTTTAACCTTAACCCCTCCATCCCTAATTTACTTTGCATTCTGTATTAAGAATGCTATTATTTTCCCTTATAACCATGTTATAAGGGAAAATAATAAAATCTACACAACACCTAACCCAAACCTGAACTTCAGTGATGAAGTCCGGGTTTGGTTCTGGGTACCAAACATGGCAATTTTGCTCACGCGCGTGCAAAGCGCATTAAAACGCTTTGCATTCGCGCGAAAAAATTGCGCATTTTACCACAACGCACCAGCATCTTATCGGGCCCTCACACGCCACACTCGTGTGAAAGAGGCCTAAGGAATCATGTTTCACGGACTTCACAAACATGTTTCTATATGGATGATATTAGTCCACTCGAGGAGTCGCTGGTGAGAATCTGTTGTAACAGTGGGACTGTTGCGCATGTAAGCGACACAGACCTTGCCTGAGCCTGGAACGCGCGTCGTAACGGCAAAAATGTAAAAAGGCCGTACGGGGGAGGGAAATGATCTAAACACACCATTAGGATCTATACAAGACGAGTGACATAGAAATGGTAGAGATCTGCGCACAAGATCACTCGCCCCCCTGGAATGGGTGGAGAGCATGATGAGTGGCCCACCCATGGTTTGTGTAAGAAGTATGGGGATCAGGTGTGTCCGACAGACCGATCACAGCAGGTTGATAATGCTGCAGCGCCAAGAATACCGCAGCACGTTTTGCTGCCCCTCTCCCAATCCTCTAACATTACACCCTACTATTTTAGGCCATATCAGCCATAGTCTGCATGGTAGTAAGTTATGTCAGGAGAAATATCTTGTGAACTCTGGTGCTCTGCTCTTATCAAAATTGGATGAGGGGGCCCCCCGGCGGCGGCGCACGAATGGCACCCTATGTTCTCGTTCATTGGCCAACACTCGTGATAGAGAGTCCTTGCCAAATTAAAGGGTCAGACAATCTTCAAAAAAACACCACTGGGTCAGGGTCCCTCAGCCTTTTCAGGGACCCCGATCACCCCGAGATTATTTCTGCGTGACCTGTTCTCTAGGTCGTCGGTTTTGGACATCAATAAAGACACATTATGAATAATTCTGCCGAGGTCTCTCTTCGCTTGGGGGTAGCTGATCCTCAGCAGTGCTCCCTCCGTCTTCCACCTCTTTGATCCTCTCATTCACCTGCCGGAGGTCTTGTCTGATGAGGGAGACATTTTCCTGTAAGCTGCCCATATCGGTATTAAGAATATGTAGTGAGCTTCTGCAATGTTTCACAGCGCCATTTTGCAGGCTATGTTGGTTTTTACACCACTTCCAGTAGGGGCTGTTGAGGGCTCCCCTAAAGGGGTGTATAGGATTGTGGACCGGTGGGGTCGGAGGGGGCACAGATGAAGAATGTGCATATCTACCCGGGCGGGCCACGACCTCTGCAGCCTGCACCTCCGCCACGGCGCCATCTTGCCTCGGAGTTGCTGGAGGCCCGACCTCTCTTTGCTCCTTCTTGTCTGTACGTGTCATTTCGGCACCGGGGGGTCCGTATAGATGAATAGTAACTCTGCAGACTTAGGATGCTGTAGGATAAGGCTACGTCTACACGACGACATTTGTCACGTGACAGATAGGGCACAACTACACTGCAACATTTGTAGCGCAACATTTTGTTGCACTAATGTCGCGCGCCAATTTTTATCATGGCAGTCTACGGTGTCGCACTGCAACATGCTGCGACTGCGACGCAACAGTCACAGAAAAATCCATCTCAAATGGATTTTCTGCGACTATTGCGTCGCAGCATGTTGCAGTGCGACACCATAGACTGCCATTATAAAAATTGTCGCGCGACATTAGTGCAACAAAATGTTGCGCGAAGAATGTCGTCATGTAGACGTAGCCTAATAGGGAAGCAGGACGGGAGCCCCTCAGCGCTGTGTCCGCTCACATGCCCCACCCCACTCACCTTTTTACTGTAAGGCGAGGCTCTGCTTTAATATCATACCAGTCGCTGACACATTGAACCAGAGCACCAACCTCTTAGCATACATTGTATTGTACAGGAATACAGCCCAGTCCTGTGAGACTTGTGTAATTGACAGCGGCAATGGACTCCCTTGCCCATGTTTTATTAGTAGCAGACTGGCGCTGAATAAACCCCAGATGTATGAGCCCCCGGGCGCTCCATGGGCGCTGTTAAATCACTTCTCTTTTGAATGCAGATGGTTGTGATCTGTACGGAGTCGGATTTATTTATTTTTTTACTGTATTTTCGGCCTTCTTTGCTTAGGTTTGCTACATATGGGCAGGTTAATAGGCATTCTGTTAATATGGTGTTAATGCGTGCCCACCGGGAGATGGGTTATGTCAATGAATGCTTGTCTTGCACATCTCGGTAGAACATTTTGGATGCCATGTAAGTACAAAGTGTATTAGCGGCATTAGGTATTGGTTATTTATCTTACTGTGCGACATTATATCTTCCTCTGATACCCATGACACCACTAATGGCTTCTTCTATTTGCAGGCCATGGTAGATGGCAGCACCCAGCGGATGGAGAACCTTGTGGGACAGTGGGAGTCTCATCGTGTTCGGCTGCTGGATGAGTACAGGGAGTTGAGGAGACTCCAGCAGGAAAAAGAGGTACTTGGCATGGGTAGTGGGTACTTAAAGGGATTCTGTCACCTCCCCTAACCCAAAATCCGATTTTTAAAGCAGTCATGCAGCACAGCTTACCTTGAATAGGCTGTGCTCTTCTATCTTGTAATCCGTCCAGTAGTTTCTGTAAAAATCGACTTTTATGGTTATGCAAATTAGCCCTGAAGGTGCCCAGAGGGGCGTTTTGTTCCTCTTAGAGAGCCCAGTACTGCCCCTCTTACAGTGCCCAGCCCGCCTTCCTTGCACTGTCTAACCGCCGCCTCCAGCCTGCCACAGCCTCTCCTCCCCCTCCCTCACGGCAGAACGAACTCTCGCACAGGCGCAGTACCCACTGAGGGCTGCGCCTGTGCGATCTGCAGGAGACTGAGGGCAGGAGCTTCATCCTCGTCACTGGGCATGCGCCGAGCCCAGTGACGTCCGATGCTCGCTCTTCCCTGCTGACTAACGAACATGACTGCACTTCAGGTTTAGTTTTGTATACATTCAGTATAACAGGTTTCTCATGAATTTAAAGGTGTTTCCAGCATATCCCTTTTATCCTATGTACCCTGATCTGCTGCTGGGGGATATATTCAAGCAAGTTCTCAATGTTAATTAGCATGAATTCCATGTTCCTTCAGTTCAGGCATTCTCAACCTGCGGCCCTCCAGCTGTTGCAAAACTACAACTCCCAGCATGCCCTGCTGTAGGCTGATACCTGTAGGCTGTTCGGGCATGCTGGGAGTTGTAGTTTTGCAACAGCTGGAGAGCCGCAGATTGAGGATGCCTGCTTCAGTTTGTTTGATTTGATGTTTTTATATGTTCTGTTCTCCGAAAAGGATGAATCTTCACGCTGGACAAAAGACGTGAAAGACTTGTATGACAAAATTCGATCTGCAGCGGACGAAGCCAGACGCAAGGAGGAACTATACAAACAGCTGGTAAGGAGAATGTTTCTGGAGATGTGATACAGTAGATGTCTATGAACAGCTGCTCGACTGGAACTTACTGTACAAAGGCAGATTCCGCTCTGATCAGTGCCACAAACTATGCCTAGCAGTCTGGAGCTGTTTTCATTAATGGGCATCTGTCAGCAGTTTTGTACCTATGACACTGGCTGACCTGTTACATGTGCGCTTGGCAGCTGAAGGCATCTGTGTTGGTCCCATGTTCCTATGTGCCCACATTGCTGAGAAAAATTGTTTTAATATATTCAAATCAGCCTTGGGGTGTTGCTGTTGCAGAGAGAAGAGTCTGTAGGTGTAACGGCGACGCCCCCGTTGCTCCTAGAGGCTCATTTGTATATATTAAAACATAATTTTTCTCAGCAATGCGGGCACATAGGAAATGGGACCAACACAGATGCCTTCAGCTGCCGAGCGCACATGTAACAGGTCAGCCAGTGTCATGGGTACAAAACTGCTGACATGGAGCAGTCCTGACTGACACCTTGAACGTCTCTCTATATAAAGTCTATTGCCTGTAATTCCCTGTAGGTTTCGGAGTACGAGTCCCTGCCTAAGGATGTCTCCCGAGCTGCCTACACCCAACGAATCTTAGAGATTGTAAGCAATATCAAGAAGCAAAAGGAAGACATTACCAAGGTAAAGTTAAAATAAGACTCATCATATTCGGGGTTTGAAATATTCTTAATTCAGCTATTGATAACTGATCACAAACTTCTGCCATCATTGGATGGCCACCTCCACAGGATCGGGGATAACTACTGCTGGGACCCCCACCAATCACAAGGGCCCTGTACCCCTGAACTGGGTGAAGCGGCAGCTCAGAAGTGTGTGCCGCCGCTCCATCCATTTCTGTGGGAGCACTGGAAATAGCCAAGTACAGCGCTTGGCTTTCTCCAGCCTTCCCATAGAAATGACCAGCTGCTCCGTCCATTTCAGTGGGGCTCCATGGTCCATGATCGGTGGGGATTCCAGTGGTAGGACCACCACCGATCTAATAGTTACTTTGCATTACTTTCTCTAACCGGAAATCCGCTTTAACTTGACTTTGGTTGGTATTTGGGGGATTTTTAAATATATATATTTTTTCTTTAACCAGATCCTTTCAGACACTAAAGATCTTCAGAAGGAGATAAATAATCTGACGGGAAAAGTTGACCGGACGTTTGTGGTGACCGATGAGCTTGTGTTTAAGGTGCAGCCCACTTACCCACGTTTCAGTCCATGCCCCTGTTTATCGGGCGCACACACTGACCTGTTCTGTATGTTTCCCACACAGGACGCCAAGAAAGATGAACCGGTCAGAAAGGTCTACAAATACCTGGCGGCCTTACATGAGGTATGAGAGAAATGGCGCAGATCGACTAAACCCGTCTAATATTTAGCCTCGATGCGCTAAATTATTGACAATGGCTAATGATGGGTAATAGATTTGCTATCTATAGACACCTGTTTGTCTTTCTACCACTTATTTGTTGGCTTAGTTTGCGCCAAAGAGTTTGGCGCATCTTAAACTGTGCTGTTTCCCACTAAGCCTCTGTCCCTTTGTCAGACGAGGCGCAAAAAGTGTCTAAAACACATTAATAAATGTGGTGAAAAACATGTACACAATTTTTTGGTGCAAATTAAGCCAGAATTATGGCGTATAATGGCAGAGAATCTGTTACCGGGATATAAGCTGATGCCGTGACTCAAGGGATGATGCGTAAAAGGTTTTCACGAATTTCCTACGTTTTTGGTTAGCCCTCCTCTACCGTGTTTGTCCTGATGAAAAAAACATACTGGCCTGGTCCAAGTTGCTCTAGTCCTGTGCCCTGCCTGCATTCACCAATCTTCTGGTACCAGGCTTATTTACTTCCGCCTGGCCTACGGACTGGGTCACCTGTAGCCAGTGACTGGCCACAGCGACGACGTGACCCCAGGCAGCATGTCAATTTGGGGACACGTCACCTCTGCGGCCAGTCATTGGCTGCTGTGCCGCACATGACCCCGTCCATAGCCTGGCCAGAAGTAAACAAGTCCCCGACATCACTGAACGAAGTCAGGGTGCAGGACCGGAGTGGCGGGGACCAGGTGAGTACGAATCTTTCATTAGGTCAAGTACCCGAGGGGGGATACCTAAAAACCCAGAGAATTCTGAAAAAAAAAAAAACAGCGTTTTTGTTATGGGGACAGAGTGCATTAAAAATAAAAAAAATTAAATAATCAATACCTGCTCTCCCCGATCAGCTGCCGTTCAGATGTTGCTCTGGTCCCGCCTTTGATTGGCTGAGCCATGGAGTTCGAGACATTTTCTGTATGTCAGTCCGAGGTATAGGTAGTAGAGAGCAGCGTTTCATTTCTGCTGAAAACCCCTTTATGTTGTTGGGTGTCCATGTTGGCCATAAACCTTGAGGCTAACCATCTGAAAACTGCTAATTAAGAGTCACCCAGCAATGAGACCCCACAGGGGGATCTAGGTGACACGGAGGGGTCCCATTCGGATAACCCCCACAAATACAGCACCTAGCTCTTATATTTTATTTCATATTTTCTTTAGAATTGTAGTCAGCTAATACAAACCATCGAGGACACAGGGACCATTCTGAGAGAGATCCGGGATTTAGAAGAGCAGGTAAGTTGTAATCTATTTACTATTTTAGCCACGCGGATTATATCACATTACTGCACAGCACTCATTTATCGTATTTTTTGCTTTATAAGATGCAATCGATTATAAGACGCACCTAAGGTTTTAGAGGAAAATCTGAAAAAATATTTTTTATCAGACCTCAGATCAGACCACCCAATCTCCATCAGACACCCAGTCTTTAGCACACCTCAGATCAGACCCCCCTATCTGTATCAGACCTCAGATCAGACCCCCAATCTTTATCAGACCTCAGATCAGACCCCCAATCTTTCAGACCTCAGATCAGACCCCCAATCTTTATCAGACCTCAGATCAGACCCCCCCCAATCTTTCAGACCTCAGATAAGACCCCCCAATCTGAATCAGACCTCAGATAAGACCCCCCCAATCTGAATCAGACCTCAGATAAGACCCCCCCAATCTGAATCAGACCTCAGATAAGACCCCCCCAATCTGAATCAGACCTCAGATAAGACCCCCCCAATCTGAATCAGACCTCAGATAAGACCCCCCCAATCTGAATCAGACCTCAGATAAGACCCCCCCAATCTGAATCAGACCTAAGATCAGACCCCCCAATCTGGATCAGACCTAAGATCAGACCCCCCCAATCTGGATCAGACCTAAGATCAGACCCCCCCAATCTGGATCAGACCTAAGATCAGACCTAAGATCAGACCCCCCAATCTGGATCAGACCTAAGATCAGACCCCCCAATCTGGATCAGACCTAAGATCAGACCCCCCCAATCTGGATCAGACCTCAGATCAGACCCCCCCAATCTGGATCAGACCTCAGATCAGACCCCCCCAATCTGGATCAGACCTCAGATCAGACCCCCCCAATCTGGATCAGACCTCAGATCAGACCCCCCCAATCTGAATCAGACCTCAGATCAGACCCCCCCAATCTGAATCAGACCTCAGATCAGACAGGAAATAAATAATTGAACTTGCCTCTCCTGCTCTGGATGCTGCGCTCTTCCTGCACTCACCGCTCCCTGTACACAGCCAGGATACAGTGCAGCGTGGGGCCCAGATGAAGACGAGGGAGCGGTGAGTCACTGCTGCCCACACCTCCTGCATTCTAATGAGTGCTTGCTTAGTGAAAGTGCCCATTAGTATTTGCTTTTGGAGAAAAAAAGTGCATCTTAGGCCTCATGCACATGACCGTTGTGTGCATCCGTGTCCGTTGTTTCGTTTTCCGTGATTTTCTGCGGACCCATTGACTTTCAATGAGTACGTTAAAAACTCGGAAAATGCACCGTTGT